>NW_026512211.1:0-32002 GCF_027579735.1 Bombina bombina
TCTATTTTGTTGAGATGTTCTAAAATGCGAGTCTTGAGAAATCTAGTGGTTTGTCCTAGATATTGGATTTGACAATTGCACTGTAATAAATATATAACATTTTTGGTTTTGCATGTGATGAAATGTTTGATTTTATAGGTTTTACCTGTTGTGAAGGAAGTGAAAGATTTGTGGGTTCTTTTTGTATAGTTGCAACCTTTGCATTTCCCACATGTGTAAAAACCTTGTAAATTGGAAATACTTAAGGGTGGTTTGGGAGCCATCCCTTTTATTAGGGATGGGGCTAGTTTTTGTTTGAAATTACTTCCTCTTCTATAGGTGATTTGCGGTTTGGTGGGTATGATCTTACTTAGGAATTCATCATTATGTAAAATATGCCAATGTTTTTTGATGATATTAGCAATTTGATTGTGTCCTGAATTAAATGTTGTAATGAATCTGGGAAAAGAAGATTGTTTATTTATAGCAATTTTTTGTTTGGCCAAGATAGAATTACGATCCAAATTTTTAACTAATTGTCTATCTGCTTCAAGAGTACTTGAAGGATAACCTTTTTCCAAAAATCTATTTTTGAGTGTTAGTGATTGCTCCTCGTAATCTTCTATTCTGTCACAATTTCTCCTAATTCGTTGGAATTGTCCTCTAGGAATTGCTTTTAACCATGACGGATGGTGTTGACTGTCGTGTTGAATGTATATATTTGCATCACACTCCTTAAAATGAGTTTTAGTATGTATACATCCATCAATGGTTATGATAGACAAATCTAGGAAAGTTGCTTTGGTGTTATGTAGTTCTGGGGTCAAAATAATATTCATATTGTTCTTATTGAGATTGTTAACAAATTGCTGACAATTTTCTATACTTCCCCTCCAAATACAGAAGACATCATCGATGTATCTCCGCCATGTCACCAGGCCATCCATGGCGGAGATACATCGATGATGTCCTCTGTATTTGGAGGGGAAGTATAGAAAATTGTCAGCAATTTGTTAACAATCTCAATACTCTTAGAACCTATAACCATTGGGGGTTAAATAAAGACATTCGAATAGCAGCTTTTATTTAAATCAATCATTTTAAATCAATAATTCATGAATAGTAGGGACCTAAAAACCTTTTTAAATGTTAACTAGTCACTAGATTATATATAACTTGCACTATAGCAGTTTTTATTTAAATCAATAATTCATGAATAGTAGGGACCTAAAAACCTTTTTTGTTAACTAGTCACTAGAATTCATATAATATGATTATATATAACTTGCACTATCTAATCTAATTGGATTTTATATCTATCACTTTAAGAAAAGCACTAATTACAACACTAAAAAAAATTATACAAAATTATGGATATAATATCCCCAAAATAGTATTTAACACAACCTTCATCATTTAATCTCATATTCATCTCTTCAAGACAGACACAAAGAAAAATGGGTTTTCCTTCACTCTTTTTCACTAAATTAATTTTTCACTAAATTGAATAACACGGAACAAATAATAATAATAATTTTTTATTCAGAATTTTTCATTCAGAATTTTTATTCAGAATTATTGAAAACATTCAGAAGAAATTCATGTTTCTCCAACATAGGTGTGTCCGGTCCACGGCGTCATCCTTACTTGTGGGATATTCTCTTCCCCAACAGGAAATGGCAAAGAGCCCAGCAAAGCTGGTCACATGATCCCTCCTAGGCTCCGCCTACCCCAGTCATTCTCTTTGCCGTTGTACAGGCAACATCTCCACGGAGATGGCTTAGAGTTTTTTAGTGTTTAACTGTAGTTTTTATTATTCAATCAAGAGTTTGTTATTTTGAAATAGTGCTGGTATGTACTATTTACTCAGAAACAGAAAAGAGATGAAGATTTCTGTTTGTATGAGGAAAATGATTTTAGCAACCGTCACTAAAATCCATGGCTGTTCCACACAGGACTGTTGAGAGCAATTAACTTCAGTTGGGGGAACAGTGAGCAGTCTCTTGCTGCTTGAGGTATGACACATTCTAACAAGACGATGTAATGCTGGAAGCTGTCATTTTCCCTATGGGATCCGGTAAGCCATGTTTATTACGATTGTAAATAAGGGCTTCAAAAAGGGCTTATTAAGACTGTAGACTTTTTTTGGGCTAAATCGATTGATTATTAACACATATTTAGCCTTGAGGAATCATTTTATCTGGGTATTTTGATATAATAATATCGGCAGGCACTGTTTTAGACACCTTATTCTTTAGGGGCTTTCCCAAAGCATAGGCAGAGCCTCATTTTCGCGCCGGTGTTGCGCACTTGTTTTTGAGAGGCATGGCATGCAGTCGCATGTGAGAGGAGCTCGGATACTTAGAAAAGACTTTCTGAAGGCGTCATTTGGTATCGTATTCCCCTTGGGGCTTGGTTGGGTCTCAGCAAAGCAGATACCAGGGACTGTAAAGGGGTTAAAGTTCAAAACGGCTCCGGTTCCGTTATTTTAAGGGTTAAAGCTTCCAAATTTGGTGTGCAATACTTTTAAGGCTTTAAGACACTGTGGTGAAAATTTGGTGAATTTTGAACAATTCCTTCATGTTTTTTCGCATTTGCAGTAAAAAAGTGTGTTCAGTTTAAAATTTAAAGTGACAGTAACGGTTTTATTTTAAAACGTTTTTTGTACTTTGTTATCAAGTTTATGCCTGTTTAACATGTCTGAACTACCAGATAGACTGTGTTCTGAATGTGGGGAAGCCAGAATTCCTATTCATTTAAATAAATGTGATTTATGTGACAATGACAATGATGCCCAAGATGATTCCTCAAGTGAGGGGAGTAAGCATGGTACTGCATCATTCCCTCCTTCGTCTACACGAGTCTTGCCCACTCAGGAGGCCCCTAGTACATCTAGCGCGCCAATACTCCTTACTATGCAACAATTAACGGCTGTAATGGATAATTCTGTCAAAAACATTTTAGCCAAAATGAACACTTATCAGCGTAAGCGCGACTGCTCTGTTTTAGATACTGAAGAGCATGACGACGCTGATATTAATATTTCTGAAGGGCCTCTAACTCAGTCTGATGGGGCCAGGGAGGTTTTGTCTGAGGGAGAAATTACTGATTCAGGGCACATTTCTCAACAAGCTGAACCTGATGTGATTGCTTTTAAATTTAAGTTGGAACATCTCCGCATTCTGCTTAAGGAGGTATTATCCACTCTGGATGATTGTGACAAGTTGGTCATCCCAGAGAAACTATGTAAAATGGACAAGTTCCTAGAGGTGCCGGGGCTCCCAGAAGCTTTTCCTATACCCAAGCGGGTGGCGGACATTGTTAATAAAGAATGGGAAAGGCCCGGTATTCCTTTCGTCCCTCCCCCCATATTTAAAAAATTGTTTCCTATGGTCGACCCCAGAAAGGACTTATGGCAGACAGTCCCCAAGGTCGAGGGAGCGGTTTCCACTTTAAACAAACGCACCACTATACCCATAGAGGATAGTTGTGCTTTCAAAGATCCTATGGATAAAAAATTAGAAGGTTTGCTTAAAAAGATGTTTGTTCAGCAGGGTTACCTTCTACAACCAATTTCATGCATTGTCCCTGTCGCTACAGCCGCATGTTTCTGGTTCGATGAGCTGATAAAGGCGGTCGACAGTGATTCTCCTCCTTATGAGGAGATTATGGACAGAATCAATGCTCTCAAATTGGCTAATTCTTTCACCCTAGACGCCACTTTGCAATTGGCTAGGTTAGCGGCTAAGAATTCTGGGTTTGCTATTGTGGTGCGCAGAGCGCTTTGGTTGAAATCTTGGTCGGCTGATGCGTCTTCCAAGAACAAGCTACTTAACATTCCTTTCAAGGGGAAAACGCTGTTTGGCCCTGACTTGAAAGAGATTATCTCGGATATCACTGGGGGTAAGGGCCACGCCCTTCCTCAGGATCGGCCTTTCAAGGCAAAAAATAAACCTAATTTTCGTCCCTTTCGTAGAAACGGACCAGCCCAAGGTGCTACGTCCTCTAAGCAAGAGGGTAATACTTCTCAAGCCAAGCCAGCTTGGAGACCAATGCAAGGCTGGAACAAGGGAAAGCAGGCCAAGAAACCTGCCACTGCTACCAAGACAGCATGAAATGTTGGCCCCCGATCCGGGACCGGATCTGGTGGGGGGCAGACTCTCTCTCTTCGCTCAGGCTTGGGCAAGAGATGTTCGGGATCCTTGGGCGCTAGAAATAGTCTCCCAAGGTTATCTTCTGGAATTCAAGGGACTTCCCCCAAGGGGGAGGTTCCACAGGTCTCAGTTGTCTTCAGACCACATAAAAAGACAGGCATTCTTACATTGTGTAGAAGACCTGTTAAAAATGGGAGTGATTCATCCCGTTCCATTAAGAGAACAAGGGATGGGGTTCTACTCCAATCTGTTTATAGTTCCCAAAAAAGAGGGAACGTTCAGACCAATCTTAGATCTCAAGATCTTAAACAAGTTTCTCAAGGTTCCATCGTTCAAGATGGAAACCATTCGAACTATTCTTCCTTCCATCCAGGAAGGTCAATTCTTGACCACAGGTGGATTTAAAGGATGCGTATCTACATATTCCTATCCACAAGGAACATCATCGGTTCCTGAGGTTCGCATTCCTGGACAAACATTACCAGTTCGTGGCGCTTCCTTTCGGATTAGCCACTGCTCCAAGGATTTTCACAAAGGTACTAGGGTCCCTTCTAGCTGTGCTAAGACCAAGGGGCATTGCTGTAGTACCTTACTTGGACGACATTTTGATTCAAGCGTCGTCCCTTCCTCAAGCAAAGGCTCACACGGACATTGTCCTGGCCTTTCTCAGATCTCACGGATGGAAAGTGAACGTGGAAAAGAGTTCTCTATCTCCGTCAACAAGGGTTCCCTTCTTGGGAACAATAATAGACTCCTTAGAAATGAGGATTTTTCTGACAGAGGCCAGAAAAACAAAACTTCTAGACTCTTGTCGGATACTTCATTCCGTTCCTCTTCCTTCCATAGCTCAGTGCATGGAAGTGATCGGGTTGATGGTAGCGGCAATGGACATAGTTCCTTTTGCACGCATTCATCTAAGACCATTACAACTGTGCATGCTCAGTCAGTGGAATGGGGACTATACAGACTTGTCTCCGAAGATACAAGTAAATCAGAAGACCAGAGACTCACTCCGTTGGTGGCTGTCCCTGGACAACCTGTCACGAGGGATGACATTCCGCAGACCAGAGTGGGTCATTGTCACGACCGACGCCAGTCTGATGGGCTGGGGCGCGGTCTGGGGATCCCTGAAAGCTCAGGGTCTTTGGTCTCGGGAAGAATCTCTTCTACCGATAAATATTCTGGAACTGAGAGCGATATTCAATGCTCTCAAGGCTTGGCCTCAGCTAGCGAGGGCCAAGTTCATACGGTTTCAATCAGACAACATGACAACTGTTGCGTACATCAACCATCAGGGGGGAACAAGGAGTTCCCTGGCGATGGAAGAAGTGACCAAAATCATTCTATGGGCGGAGTCTCACTCCTGCCACCTGTCTGCTATCCACATCCCAGGAGTGGAAAATTGGGAAGCGGATTTTCTGAGTCGTCAGACATTGCATCCGGGGGAGTGGGAACTCCATCCGGAAATCTTTGCCCAAGTCACTCAGCTGTGGGGCATTCCAGACATGGATCTGATGGCCTCTCGTCAGAACTTCAAAGTTCCTTGCTACGGGTCCAGATCCAGGGATCCCAAGGCGGCTCTAGTGGATGCACTAGTAGCACCTTGGACCTTCAAACTAGCTTATGTGTTCCCGCCGTTTCCTCTCATCCCCAGGCTGGTAGCCAGGATCAATCAGGAGAGGGCGTCGGTGATCTTGATAGCTCCTGCGTGGCCACGCAGGACTTGGTATGCAGATCTGGTGAATATGTCATCGGCTCCTCCTTGGAAGCTACCTTTGAGACGAGACCTTCTTGTTCAGGGTCCGTTCGAACATCCGAATCTGGTTTCACTCCAGCTGACTGCTTGGAGATTGAACGCTTGATCTTATCGAAGCGAGGGTTCTCAGATTCTGTTATCGATACTCTTGTTCAGGCCAGAAAGCCTGTAACTAGAAAGATTTACCACAAAATTTGGAAAAAATATATCTGTTGGTGTGAATCTAAAGGATTCCCTTGGGACAAGGTTAAGATTCCTAGGATTCTATCCTTCCTTCAAGAAGGATTGGAAAAAGGATTATCTGCAAGTTCCCTGAAGGGACAGATTTCTGCCTTGTCTGTGTTACTTCACAAAAAGCTGGCCGCTGTGCCAGATGTTCAAGCCTTTGTTCAGGCTCTGGTTAGAATTAAGCCTGTTTACAAACCTTTGACTCCTCCTTGGAGTCTCAATTTAGTTCTTTCAGTTCTTCAGGGGGTTCCGTTTGAACCCTTGCATTCCGTTGATATTAAGTTATTATCTTGGAAAGTTTTGTTTTTAGTTGCAATTTCTTCTGCTAGAAGAGTTTCAGAATTATCTGCTCTGCAGTGTTCTCCTCCTTATCTGGTGTTCCATGCAGATAAGGTGGTTTTACGTACTAAACCTGGTTTTCTTCCAAAAGTTGTTTCTAACAAAAACATTAACCAGGAGATTATCGTACCTTCTCTATGTCCGAAACCAGTTTCAAAGAAGGAACGTTTGTTGCACAATTTGGATGTTGTTCGCGCTCTAAAATTCTATTTAGATGCTACAAAGGATTTTAGACAAACATCTTCCTTGTTTGTTGTTTATTCCGGTAAACGGAGAGGTCAAAAAGCAACTTCTACCTCTCTCTCTTTTTGGATTAAAAGCATCATCAGATTGGCTTACGAGACTGCCGGACGGCAGCCTCCCGAAAGAATCACAGCTCATTCCACTAGGGCTGTGGCTTCCACATGGGCCTTCAAGAACGAGGCTTCTGTTGATCAGATATGTAGGGCAGCGACTTGGTCTTCACTGCACACTTTTACCAAATTTTACAAGTTTGATACTTTTGCTTCTTCTGAGGCTATTTTTGGGAGAAAGGTTTTGCAAGCCGTGGTGCCTTCCATTTAGGTGACCTGATTTGCTCCCTCCCTTCATCCGTGTCCTAAAGCTTTGGTATTGGTTCCCACAAGTAAGGATGACGCCGTGGACCGGACACACCTATGTTGGAGAAAACAGAATTTATGTTTACCTGATAAATTACTTTCTCCAACGGTGTGTCCGGTCCACGGCCCGCCCTGGTTTTTTTAATCAGGTCTGATAATTTATTTTCTTTAACTACAGTCACCACGGTACCATATGGTTTCTCCTATGCAAATATTCCTCCTTAACGTCGGTCGAATGACTGGGGTAGGCGGAGCCTAGGAGGGATCATGTGACCAGCTTTGCTGGGCTCTTTGCCATTTCCTGTTGGGGAAGAGAATATCCCACAAGTAAGGATGACGCCGTGGACCGGACACACCGTTGGAGAAAGTAATTTATCAGGTAAACATAAATTCTGTTTTTTTTCTGTTTTTATTTTTATTTTAATTTTATTTTTATTTTATTTTTATGTTCTTTAGGAAATTTCTTTCCATAACACACTAAAAGATTTTTTGTACGATTGCATAAAATTGTTGTCGTTTTTCATATCATTCATATTATTAAGAGATGATTGCAATGCTGTCTAAAGTTGATATATAAATATCAGATAGAATGTTATTATTTTTCTTTATATGCGATCAGAATGGATACTGCCGCCTCTCTCATTTTCTATCTATAGAACATTAAGCCAAAATCACACATTGATATATTCGAATAGAGTCATCGAAAAAGGATGTTTTCTCCTGATTGGCCAAAAACAACGCGTGACTTAACGAGCCCACGCAACGTCACACACTAACGGAGAACATTCCATTAATACCCGATTGGCTAGAAAAAAACATGTGGCTTTATGGCGGACCTGAAAAGGAACTAAAACAAAAGGAATACTCGAATGAGAACTTAACGCAACACTGCATTTTCATTGGATGAAATTTTGAAGGAACGCTGTCATTGGCTATCATTGATCGTTTGTATGTTTATGCCGAACCATATTACAAAAACATTTTTTAACTTTGATATAGCGACATAGAAATGATTTAGCGATGTCAAGAATGGGGTTGGGCCTAAACATCCACATAAACTCCTTTGTATTTAAATTGCTTTGTATATCTTTCATGTGAGTCCAATTTCCTGTTATACACAGGAAATTGGAACATCGATACAACTGTATAAAAATCCGGCTACAATGTGTCACAGTATTATGCAAACCTTTTTTACTTGTTTTTACTGCTCTTGAAAAAGACGCTTGAGCGTTGAAACGCGTAGAGCTAAAATAAATATTTTTATCTCATATATTTGGAATTATTCTTTCCTGTGACGAGCCGGACTTACTATATTGGATAAGTAAGTTACTACATGATTTATAATTAGAGTTATTACTTTACTGCTGATGGGGTTTTCCAATCCATTTCCAGCCCAGCTGATAACACCTTGAAAATTACCTTTCAATCTTTTGGAGAGAGACACACCTCAGGAGCTGAACTCACATTACTATAGGAGTGAGTATACTGCACATTATTTTTTCGGATTTAACTTGCACATCAAGTCCATTTCTATCTATTAATAGAAATTAACTACACTCCAAGACCAGCGCCATCCATTTTGTTTTGTCTATCGTTTGTACAGTCCCCAGGGAGAGACTGAAGGAAGGCAGCGGTCATCTGTTTATTATTCCAACAAGGAGAGTATTGTTTTTTAGCACATTGTGTTGAGCATATTTGTTTTGTTAACATCTGATCTGTTTGCTACCGCTACCGTAAGCAACGCTGGTATTGAGGTGAGATGTGGAGCTAAATTCTGCTCTACGCTCACCTTTTTGCGGCTAACGTCAGGTTTAAAAAAACCTGTAATACCAGCGTTACTTTAGGTGAGCGGTGAGCTGAAACTGAGCGTTAGCAGCGCACCCCTGTTACCGCAAAACTCGTAATCTCGCCGTTAGTTTCCTTTTTTTTTTTTTTTTTAAATATTTTATTGAGGTAAAAGATAAAACAGTACATAGTAACCACAAACATAGGCCCTCAACCCGTAAGGGCAATTAGTAGTAATATACACCGCTGGTCATACAATGACCATTACAGCAATATTATAAGGCATAGATGAGAACTTACATTTCAATAACAAGAGGATATAAAGAACTAAGAGCCAAAGGTGATTCTAGTAATGTTATGTTATCTATGTGGTTAGTGTCATAGGGAATGAAATAAGGAATATTATAAAAATAAAACTATGACTAGGTGCTGACTCCTCTTCAATGGTGAGAGTTGGCATTCAAAATGTGTCCCCTAATTAGTGTCAGTAATTAAAACTACATGCCCCACCATCCTGGCTACTGAAAGCAGGGCAGGCAATCATACTATCACATCCAGGGTACACTCTAAAAGTCAGTAACATGATAAAGTATGTTCTCTCCACAGGTATGTAGTGAATAAGTGTATTAGTAGCACTTAAATAGTCTCAAATAACCAAATCTTCTAGGCTGGAGCCATTTTATAGTAGTAGAATGAATTATACTAGGAGCATTGTTAAGCACTTTAAGCAAAAGAAGACAGTGTATCATCACACAGGACTCCAGTTACTCTATCATTACTCCCCCACATATTAGACCCAAGTCTGGATTCCCCTGTGTAGATATGACATAATATGAAATAAAATTGGAGCAGAGTCCAACTTGTAACTATAGAATTACTTAATAAAATGAACATAGAGAAAAAGATAACATAACAAGCTTAGGTAGTACTATATGACACTACACATCCATAGATTCTCAATATCCACAGTACTATCACTCCTATAAGTAAAACAAAATATTAAACCGCTGCTTATGAGATCGCTAAGCGAGAGGTTAGGAAATTAAAGTACATGTAGAGCAACCGTCCACTAAATATCATATCAGTTATGAAGGGTGTCTTTTAACAACTCCATCCAATGTAGTAGACTAAGACCCCGCACGTACACCCAACTCGTTGGTATTCTATCCTACACCCGCTTTTTGAAAAATACATAAGTCATCTTGAAGGGTGCGAATAAAAATGTCCCTTCAGCATTTCAGTCACAGCTCATATGTATCTTCAAATACCGGATCCTGGTAGCAAAAAACATTAGAGTCTCTGACAAATGTACTCCTAGAAACACTGTGGGAACTGTGTCTTCTATATCTTGAGCCAGCTTACTATGTGAGGCTTCATTTTCATTCCATAAGGGGTACGTTAGCCCAGAGACATCATGCTGAACCGGCAACTCCCCGGCATGAAATCTTCTCTCCCCAGTATACATAGATGTGTCAGACTCAAGAGCATATGACATATATGTCCCCTTAATAACATCCTTTAAACCACATGAATCACTCCAAGCTGAAAGCCTTCCACAGCGAGCTCTATTTACATTGCATGAGGTTAACAGAGGAATATCCCGTGCACAGGGCCTCTGTGTAGCAGGCTGATTTGACCTCTCCTCAGGGGCCGTTTCAATAATACTTGAGACCATACGCTCTGAATCCTTCAGCCCCAAAGCAGATACAGTTTGTTTAGTCTCCGTTAGAGAAGATATAAGCTCAGTTATTAGAATTAATTCAAATCTCTGAAAGCTTAGCTCTAGCGCGGCAGTCACTGTCTCCTCCTAATATTCCACCTCCGCCATTTTAGAAATGTATTCGACATTATCTGATCTCTTCAAATACAGCCCTATAAGCCCAGGTGTCTAGAAAAACAATCAGCTCGATATACACACACACCTCTCTGTGTGGCAGTCTGGTAGTCCAGGAGCAACATACGCAGCAGCTCTTTTTATATATTACAGTTTTACCTTCATGGTCCAGAAACTGGCAGTAGTAAACAGCATTTCCAAAGAACATAGGTCAGGACCCAGTCACAATATCCGCTCATATGAATTCCAATCCGTATGTAGATGATTAACTAGCTTCAGGATATATGAACTATATCATATCAAAGGTATATATTTGAAGAAATAGCTAAAAAAAACTGAACTGAAGGAAGGAGCTTCATAAAGACGCATCCTGCTGCTTCAGAAGCTGGCTCCGTCCCCTCTAAAGTATTTTCTTTCATGTATTTGTCAAGAGTCCATGAGCTAGTGACATATGGGATATACAGCTATTGTTGTTTTATAGACACTAAACGTTACACTTATTATGTTAATATTTAAACAACTAATGAAATTTTAAAAAGTGCATCTACATGTTATTCTCAGGCTAATATTTTCTTTGAATGCATTATTCGATCTAGCATTTGTTTAGTGTTTAATGTCCCTTTAATACAAAGTACACAATGGGGTCGTTATTCTCATAGACGTGGCTGCACCCAAATGTGCCTAATAGTAGACAATTGAGAACTCACAATTTGCCAGCTCACTGCCCTCCAGAATGGGCGAAATAGCCCCTGCTTTTCCAATGCCATATAATAGGTCAATATAGTCGTCAGCAGTTGTTAGTAAAAACATTTATTAAAAATGATGTAAACCATTACAAGCAAATAAGAGAGTAACAAATACATCTGAAGGCTAATGGTCTTTTAGTCGTTACACACAGTGTACAGCCCACACAACAGCACTGTCAGAATGTGTACAACATGGGGACCTATCCCTGCAAGCAGCTACATAAGTGCCTGTACACAATACATCTGTATCTAGAAGTCAGCAGGACAGATAATGAGCACCCTGCTATATATAAAATTATTTATTTCTGTCAGATTTCTCCAGAGCTGATCTAGTGAGTAATCCGGCACCTCAGGAAGACATCAAGTTGCTTCAGGGTGATGTTGTTCAGCTTATTATAAATATTAAGGTTCATTAGCAAGTCATAAAAACTATACATGTAGTTAAAGGGACAGTGTACACCTATTTTCATATAACTGCATGTAATAGACACTATAAAGAAGAATACTGATACTGATCTAAAAATCCAGTATAAAACCTTTTAAAAACATACTTAAAAGCTCCCAGTTTAGCACTGTTGATGAGATTAGGCTGGGACACTCACTAAAAGCTGCTAGGAAAACAAGAAGAGCAGACCCTTCCCTGCATATGAAAAGACAGAGATAACCAAAACAGGAGCAAGCAGGAGTCTGTAGACATCAGGATACATCTGACACTGTGGGGCTTGGTTAGGAGTCTGAAAATCAGCACAATGTTATTAAGGAATAAGCAAAACTATACATTGTTACAAAAACACTCCCAGATAGGCTATACAAATGGATCATGTACAAAATATTTATGCAATGAAAAATCTAGTGTAAAATGTCCCTTTAAATCCAAACATAGGGTGTCATAATCTCACAGAACATTGTGCCATAGAAGAACACAGAGCCATAGAAGAACACAGACCTTTCTTCTTTTTAAATCTATACACAGTATAAATGATTGTACTTTCTCCAACATAGGTGTGTCCGGTCCACGGCGTCATCCTTACTTGTGGGATATTCTCTTCCCCAACAGGAAATGGCAAAGAGCCCAGCAAAGCTGGTCACATGATCCCTCCTAGGCTCCGCCTTCCCCAGTCATTCTCTTTGCCGTTGTACAGGCAACATCTCCACGGAGATGGCTTAGAGTTTTTTGGTGTTTAAATGTAGTTTTTATTCTTCAATCAAGAGTTTGTTATTTTAAAATAGTGCTGGTATGTACTATTTACTCTGAAACAGGAAAGAGATGAAGATTTCTGTTTGTAAGAGGAAAATGATTTTAGCAACCGTTACTAAAATCGATGGCTGTTTCCACACAGGACTGTTGAGAGGAATTAACTTCAGTTGGGGGAAACAGTGAGCAGACTTTTGCTGCTTGAGGTATGACACATTTCTAACAAGACTCGGTAATGCTGGAAGCTGTCATTTTCCCTATGGGAACCGGTAAGCCATTTTCTTAGTTTAAGTAAAAGAATAAAGGGCTTCATTAGGGCTTAAAAAACTGGTAGACATTTTTCTGGGCTAAAACGATTACTTTACTAAGTATATTTGGCAGATTATTACTTTTAATAGTTGTTAAATCTTGGGGATTGTTTTAATAAAAACGGCAGGCACTGTATTGGACACCTTTTTCACTGGGGGCCTTTTCTAGTCATAGACAGCGCCTCATTTTCGCGCCTCTAATGCGCAGTTGTTTTTGGAAAGCATGGCATGCAGATGCATGTGTGAGGAGCTAAGAACCACTGAAAAAGCTTATAGAAGGCATCATTTGGTATCGTATTCCCCTCTGGGCTTGGTTGGGTCTCAGCAAAGCAGATACCTGGGACTGTATAGGGGTTAAATGTAAAAACGGCTCCGGTTCCGTTATTTTAAGGGTTAAAGCTTTCAAATTTGGTGTGCAATACTTTTAAGGCTTTAAGTTACTGTGGTGAAATTTTGGTGAAATTTGAACAATTCCTTCATACTTTTTCACATATTCAGTAATAAAGTGTGTTCAGTTTGAAATTTAAAGGGACAGTAACGGTTTTATTGTAAAACGTTTTTTTGTGCTTTGTTGACAAGTTTAAGCCTGTTTAACATGTCTGAACCATCAGATAACGATGTTCTATATGTATGAAAGCCAATGTGTCTCTCCATTTAAATATATGTGATATATTTGTGTCATAATGTCCAAACAAAGTAGGGATAATAATGCCATAGATATGATATTGCCCAAGATGATTCCTCTAATGAGGGGAGTAAGCATGGTACTGCATCATCCCCTTCTGTGTCTACACCAGTTTTGCCCACACAAGAGGCCCCTAGTACATCTAGTGCGCCAATACTTATTACCATACAACAATTAATGGCTGTAATGGATAATTCTATTGCATGCATTTTTTCCAAAATGCCTACTTATCAGAGAAAGCGTGATTGCTCTGTTTTAAACACTGAAGAGCAAGAGGACGCTGATGATATCTGTTCTGACATACCCTCACACCTATCTGAAGGGGCCAGGAGGGAGGTTTTGTCTGAGGGAGAAATTTCAGATTCAGGGAAAATTTCTCAACAAGCAGAACCTGATATTGTAACTTTTAAATTTAAATTTCAACATCTCCACGCACTACTTAAGGAGGTATTATCTACTCTGGATGATTGTGACAATTTGGTCATTCCAGAGAAATTAGGTAAGATGGACAAGTTCCTAGAGGTTCCGGTGCCCCCCGATGTTTTTCCTATACCCAAGCGGGTGGCGGACATAGTAAATAAGGAGTGGGAAAGGCCCGGCATACCTTTTGTCCTCCCCCTATATTTAAGAAATTAGTTCCTATAGTCGACCCCAGAAAGGACTTATAGCATACAGTCCCCAAGGTCGAGGGGGCGGTTTCTACTCTAAACAAACGCACTTCTATTCCTATAGAAGATAGTTGTGCTTTCAAGATCCTATGGATTAAAGGTTAGAGGGTTTGCTTAAAAAGATGTTTGTTCAGCAAGGTTACCTTCTACAACCAATTTCATGCATTGTTCCTGTCACTACAGCTGCGTGTTTCTAGTTCGAAGAACTAGAAAAGTCGCTCAATAAAGAATCTTCGTACGAGGAGGTTTTGGACAGAGTTCAAGCTCTTAAATTGGCTAACTCTTTTTTATTTTAGATGCCGCTTTGCAATTAGCTAGATTAGCGGCGAATAATTCAGGGTTTGCTATCGTGGCGCGCAGAGCGCTTTTGCTTAACATCCCTTTCAAGGGTAAAACACTGTTTGGCCCTGACTTGAAAGAGATTATTTCAGACATCACTGGGGGAAAGGGCCACGCCCTTCCTCTGGATAGGTCTTTTAAGGCTAAAAAGAAGCCAAATTTTCGTCCCTTTCGCAGAAACGGACCAGCCTCAAATTCTACACCCTCTAAGCAAGAGGGTAATACTTCTCAAACCAAGCCAGCCTGGAGGCCGATGCAAGGCTGGAACAAGGGTAAGCAGGCCAAGTCACCTGCCACTGCTACCAAAACAGCATGAAGTGTTGGCCCCCGATCTGGGAAGGATCTGGTGGGGGGCAGACTTTCTCTCTTTGCTCAGGCTGGGGCAAGAGATGTTCAGGATCCTTGGGCGCTAGAAATAGTTTCTCAAGGTTATCTCCTGGAATTCAGGGAACTACCCCCAAGGGGAAGGTTCCACGGGTCTCAATTATCTTCGAACAGGCATTCTTACACTGTGTAGAAGACCTGTTAAGCATGGGAGTGATTCATCCTGTTCCATTAGGAGAACAAGGGATGGGTTTTTACTCCAACCTGTTCATAATTCCCAAAAAAGAGGGAACATTCAGACCTATTTTAGATCACAAGTTTCTAAGGGTTTCATCATTCAAAATGGAAACCATTCGAACGATCCTTCCTACCATCCAGGAAGGTCAATTCATGACCACGGTGGACTCCTATCCACAAGGAACATTTTCGGTTCCTAAGGTTCGTCTTTCTGGACAAGCATTACCTGTGGCACTTCCATTCGGATTAGCCACTGCTCCAAGGATTTTCACAAGGGTACTAGGGTCCCTTCTAGCGGTGCTAAGACCAAGGGGCATTGCAGTAGTACCTTACGTGGACGACATTCTGATTCAAGTGTCGTCTCTGTCAAAAGCAAGGGCTCATACGGACATTGTCCTAGCCTTTCTCAGATCTCACAGGTGGAAAGTGAACATAGAAAAAAGTTCTCTGTCCCCGTCAACAAGAGTTCCCTTCTTGGGAACAATAATAGTTTCCTTAGAAATGAAGGTTTTTCTGACAGAGGCCAGAAAATCAAAACTTCTAAGCTCTTGTCAGGTACTTCATTCTGTTCTTCTTCCTTCCATAGCGCAGTCCATGGAAGTAATAGGTTTGATGGTTGCGGCAATGGACATAGTTCCTTTTGCACGAATTCATCTAAGACCATTGCACCTGTGCATGCTCAGACAGTGGAATGGGGATTATACAGACTTGTCTCCGACGATACAAGTAGATCAAATAACCAGAGATTCACTCCGTTGGTGGCTGACCCTGGACAACCTGTCACAGGGAATGAGCTTCCGCAGACCAGAATAGGTCATTGTCACGACCGACGCCAGTCTGGTGGGCTGGGGCGCGGTCTGGGAACCCCTGAAAACTCAGGGTCTATGGTTTCGGGAAGACTCTCTTCTCCCGATAAACATAATGGAACTGAGAGCGATATTCAATGCTCTCAAGGCTTGGCCTCGACTAGCAAAGGCCAAATTCATATATCAACCATCAGGGGGTAACAAGGAGTTCCCTGGCGATGGAGGAGCATCCGGGGGAGTGGGAACTCCATCTGGAAATCTTTGCCCAAATAACTCAATTATGGGGCATTCCAGACATGGTTCTGATGGCCTCTCGTCAGAACTTCATGGTCCCTTGTTACGGGTCCAAATCCAGGGATCCCAAGGCGACTCTATTGGATACAATAGTAGCACCTTGGATCTTCAACCTAGCTTATGTATTCCCACCATTTCCTCTCATTCCCAGGCTGGTAGCCAGGATCAATCTGGAGAGGGCTTCGGTGACCTTGATAGTTCCTGTGTGGCCACGCAGGACTTGGTATGCAGACCTGGTGAATGTGTCATCGGCTCCACCATGGAAGCTACCTTTGAGACAGGACCTTCTTATTTAGGGTCCATTCAAACATCCGAATCTGGTTTTCCTCCAACTGACTGCTTGGAGTTTGAACGCTTGATTTTATCAAAGCGTGGGTTTTCAGATTCTGTAATAGATACTCTTATTCAGGCTAGAAAGCCTGTAACTAGAAAAATTTACCATAATATATGGAAAAAATATATCTGTTGGTGTGAATCTAAAGGATTCCCATGGAACAAGATAAAAATTCCTAAGATTCTTTCCTTTCTACAAGAAGGTTTGGAGAAAGGATTTTCTGCGAGTTCTCTGAAGGGACAGATCTCTGCTTTATCTGTTTTACTTCACAAAAGGCTGGCAGCTGTGCCAGACGTTTAAGCGTTTGTTCAGGCTCTGGTTAGAATCAAGCCTGTTTACAGACCTTTGACTCTTCCCTGGAGTCTTAATCTAGTTCTTTCAGTTTTTCAAGGGGTTCCGTTTGAACCCTTACATTCCGTAGATATTAAGTTATTATCTTGGAAAGTTTTGTTTTAGGTTGCAATTTCTTCCGCTAGAAGAGTTTCTGAGTTATCTGCTCTGCAGTGTTCTCCGCCCTATCTGGTCCATGCAGATAAGGTGGTTTTTAGGTACTGAGCCTGGTTTTCTTCCGAAGGTTGTTTCCAACAAAAATATTAACCAGGAGATAGTTGTACCTTCTTTGTGTCCGAATCCAGTTTCATAGAAGGAACGTTTGTTACACAATTTGGACGTTGTCTGTGCTCTAAAATTCTATTTAGATGCTACAAAGGATTTCAGTCAAACATCTTCCTTGTTTGTTGTTTATTCTGGTAAAAGGAGAGGTCAAAAAGCAACTTCTACCTCTCTATCTTTTTGGCTTAAAAGCATCATCAGATTGGCTTATGGGACTGCCGGACGGCAGCCTCCTGAAAGAATCACAGCTCATTCCACTAGGGCCGTGGCTTCCACATGGGCCTTTAAGAACGAGGCTTCTGTTGATCAGATATGTATTACAAATTTGATACTTTTGCTTCTTCTGAGGCTATTTTTTGGGAGAAAGGTTTTGCAAACTGTGGTGCCTTCCATCTAGGTGACCTGATTTGCTCCCTCCCATCATCCGTGTCCTAAAGCTTTGGTATTGGTTCCCACAAGTAAGGATGACGCCGTGGACCGGACACACCTATGTTGGAGAAAACAGAATTTATGTTTACCTGATAAATTACTTTCTCCAACGGTGTGTCCGGTCCACGGCCCGCCCTGGTTTTTTAATCAGGTCTGTTGATTTATTTTCTTTAACTACAGTCACCACGGTATCATATGATTTCTCCTATGCAAATATTCCTCCTTTACGTCGGTCGAATGACTGGGGAAGGCGGAGCCTAGGAGGGATCATGTGACCAGCTTTGCTGGGCTCTTTGCCATTTCCTGTTGGGGAAGAGAATATCCCACAAGTAAGGATGACGCCGTGGACCGGACACACCGTTGGAGAAAGTAATTTATCAGGTAAACATAAATTCTGTTTTTCTGTACTGCGAGCTTGACAAATATGTTTAATATACAACACAAATATTTGAAAGCAAATAAAAAAAAAATCTAAAATGAAAAGTATGAAAATATTTATTATAGACCCAAAGAAAATGTTGGTTATTGATTTTTTTCATGCATTTTTATGCGGAACACAAGATTAATTATATTATTTCAGATTATTTAAAGGTAGGTAAGCACTACATTAATGCAGCACAGGAGAAGCCAGCAGGATGGTAGGTTGTACTTGGCAGCAATTTATTGTTTTATAGATCACAAGCCAATGCCCACCTTGTATGCTGGGCTAGATTACAAGTGTCATGCTAATTTATTTTTCTGCTTACGTGCTGACTGCGCTGAAAGTAAAAAATTAGGGCGGCTTTGTTAGCGTTCGAAATCCAAGTTAGCGTGTAAGTGAAAGACTTAGGCAAGTAACATCAAGTTGTCGGCTAGCGGCCACACTAACCCCTTCTCTTCAAAGATATCTATGGGGTGTGGTACAAAAAAATATATTAGTTATCACTTGCACACTAACCCGACACTGCACCAGATCAACCTCGTTAAAGCCGAAGGTGTGCTAGGAATACTTTAAATTCCTATGTTCTTCACTAGTGGAAACTTTTTTGCAAAATATATATCTATATCCAAATATATCTATATGAATATATACAACAATAAATATATACAGTACTGTATATACAGATATATAGAGAAATATCTGTTGGGAAAAAAAAACTTTTTTTTTCTAAGTTAAAGGGATAGTAAACCCCAAAATTTTCTTTTATGATTCAGATAGAACATACAATTTTAAACAGCTTTCAAATTTAATTCTATTATCACATTTTTTTCATTATCTTGTTATCCATTGCTGAAGGGACAGCATTACACTACTGACAGGAAGCTGAAAACATCTAGTTAGCCAATCACAAGAGACAAATGTATGCAGGCACCAATTAGCAGCAGCTCCCACTAGTGTAGGATATGTGCGTATTCATTTTTTAACAAGGGATACTAAGAGAACGAAGCACATTTGAAAATAGAAGTTAATTTAAACGTGTCTTAATATGACATGCTCTATCTGAATCATGCAAGTTTAATTTTGACTTTAACAACCCTTTAAGAAAAAAAAGGCCTGAGGAAGGGGTGCACTACCCCGAAACGTCACCCAATAAAAAAACATTTTGTTAAATCCAGAGAGTGCTGTTTTCTACTGTATATATATGTGTATATATATATATATATATATATATATATATATATATATATATATATATATATTGAATATTTAGATTTGACTCGCACCACTTCATTTATTATCACTAACTCATTCGAGTGATCTGATTACTAAATAAATATCAGATCAGCACTGTGCTCGGGGGGAAGGAGTTATTTAAATATGATTCTAAAGAGAAAGTTGTGGGGAAATTAATCCTCACTTTAGGTTCCCTTTGTCCAGCACCAGAGTATAGGGTTAAAATTACCAAAAAACTAATGATCTATGCAAAGATTACTTTCAACTCCTTACTAATATATATATATATACACAGTTTAACTGCTTAGCAAAAAACCTAAACAATAAAATGCATGTCACATATTCAGAACAAATTTCCTTGTGCACATATGATTTATTACAGCCGACTTTCAGAACAAATCATTATAATTATATAACGAACGTGGGCCCACTTGTTGTTTATTCAATTTATACATAAAGTGATATGTCCTTTTTGAATATTGTTTCAGATTTTTCCCAAGTAACTCCTTTGTATCAAATGTTCCAAAGAATATCATTCAGCCTTAAGATTTGTAACAGTTCTTTGTACTTATTGAAAGGGCTGTTCATGTAATATAGTGGTACAAAAATAGGACTTATCACTCTAGGAGTTATAATGTTATTAGTTGTATTTGATAGCATTGTGGGGCATGTGAGTGTTGAGCTTGTCGGTTCCCGTTGCAATTGCTAAGTGTGTAACGCCTCAAGGAATTATGGCTTATGTAGCTTAGCTCCCGCACACCTTGTTAGGCTGTCTGACTTCACTGTTTGCAACTTTTACTAACAAGTATCAAGTTCTTTACCTTGATTGTAGATCTCCGGTTTCACTCCCCTTAGGGAATACTCACATGTCCCCTCCGAATATCACTTTTTTCCAACTCACAGCGAGTGTGTCATACTTTGTACCGCTGTTTTCTTTCAGTCGATTTAGCGTGGTGTTGAGGGCTCAGCTGCAGCTCTGTTTGAATCACTCCCAGCTACGCGCGTTTCACCCTTACTGGTTGTATGTTTAGGGCTTCGTCCGGCAAGGTGTGCGGGAGCTAAGCTACATAAGCCATAATTCCTTGAGGTGTTACACACTTAGCAATTGCAACGGGAACCGACAAGCTCAACACTCACATGCGCCACAACGCTATCAAATACAACTAATAACATTATAACTCCTAGAGTGATAAGTCCTATTTTTGTACCACTATATTACACGAACAGCC
The DNA here is from genome assembly GCF_027579735.1 of Bombina bombina. Taxonomy (NCBI): domain Eukaryota; kingdom Metazoa; phylum Chordata; class Amphibia; order Anura; family Bombinatoridae; genus Bombina; species Bombina bombina. Next base: position 20,535 of record NW_026512211.1, read on the forward strand.
CTTTCAATAAGTACAAAGAACTGTTACAAATCTTAAGGCTGAATGATATGCTTTGGAACATTTGATAGAAAGGAGTTCCTTGGGAAAAATCTGAAACAATATTCAAAAAGGACATATCACTTTATGTATAAATTGAATAAACAACAAGTGGGCCCACGTTCGTTATATAATTATAATGATTTGTTCTGAAAGTTGGCTGTAATAAATCATATGTGCACAAGGAATTTTTTTCTGAATATGTGACATGCATTTTATTGTTTAGGTTTTTTGCTAAGCAGTTAAACTGTGTATATATATATATATTAGTAAGGAGTTGAAAGTAACCTTTGCATAGATCATTAGTTTTTTGGTAATTTTAACCCTATACTCTGGTGCCGGACAAAGGGAACCTAAAGTGAGGATTCATTTCCCCACAACTTTCTCTTTAGAATTATATATATATATATATATATATATATATATATATATATATATTTCTTTCTTTCATGTAATTGGCAAGAGTCCATGAGCTAGTGACATATGGGATATACAATCCTACCAGGAGGGGCATAGTTTCCCAAACCTCAAAATGCCTATAAATACACCCCTCACCACACCCACAATTCAGTTTTACAAACTTTACCTCCTTTGGAGGTGGTGAAGTAAGTTTGTGCTAAGATTTCTACGTTGATATGCGCTTCTCCGCATTGTTGAAGCCCGATTCCTCTCAGAGTACAGCGAATGTCAGAGGGACGTGAAGGGAGTATCACTTATTGAATCGATGATTCCCCTAACGGGGGTCTATTTCATGGGTTCTCTGTTATCGGTCGTAGAGATTCATCTCCTACCTCCCTTTTCAGATCAACGATATACTCTCAATTTACCATTACCTCTACTGATAACTGTTTCTGTACTGGTTTGGCTATCTGCTATATGTGGATGGGTGTCTTTTGGTAAGTATGCTTTTTATTACTTAAGACACCTCAGCTATGGTTTGGCACTTTATGCATTCATATAAAGTTCTAAATATATGTATTGTACTTATATTTGCCATGAGTCAGGTTCATGTATTTCCTTCTGCAGACTGTCATATTTGGGTAATATAAACATCTTTTATAGAAAAAAATTCTTACCTGGGGTTTAGTCTTTTTTCAATTGACTACTTCTTGCAAATTGCGGGTAGCATTAGGCCTGCGGGTGCGTCAAATGCTAAATTTTATTGCGTCATTAGTGACGCGAGTGTGTCATTTCCGGTTATTTTTGGCGCCAAAAAGTTTACGTTACGTTGTGCGTCATACTTGGCGCCAAACTTTTTCATTATTTCAATACCCCATTGATGTTTGCCTCTTGATTTTTTTCTCTATCAGAGGCCTATGCTATTTGCTTTTTTTCCCATTCCTGAAACTGTCATATAAGGAAATAGATAATTTTGCTTTTTATGTTGTTTTTTCTCTTACATTTTGCAAGATGTCTTTATCTGATCCTGCCTCAGAAGTTTCTGCTGGAACATTGCTGCCTGACATCGGTCCTACCAAAGCTATGTGCATTTGCTGTAAAATTGTTGAAATTATTTCACAGAATGTCATTTGTAATATTCGTCATGATAAACTTTTACATGCAGTTAGTGTATCCATCAGTAATAGCACATTGCCAGTTGTAGTTCTTTCAACTTCTAATGTGCATGATATACCTGTAAATTTTAAAGAATTTGTTTCTGATTCTATTTTGAAGGTTTTGTCTGCATTTCCACCTTCTAATAAACGTAAAGGTCATTTAGTTGATGAAATTTCAAATGACCAACAACATAATTTATCCTCTTTTGATGAGGATCTATCTGATACAGAAGATCCTTCCTCAGACATTGACACTGACAAATCTACTTATTTATTTAAAATAGAGTATATGTGTTCTTTATTTAAAGAAGTGTTAATTATTTTGGATATTGAGGTAACCAGTCCTATTGACGTTCAGTCTAATAAACGTTTAAATGCTGTTTTTAAACCTCCTGTGGTTTCTCCAGGGGTTTTTTCCTATTCCTGAGGCTATTTCTGATATGATTTCTAGGGAAAGGAATAAGCCAGGTACTTCTTTTATTCCTCCTTCAAGGTTTAAAAAATCATATCCTTTACCAGCAAAATCTATAGAGTTTTGGGAAAAAATCCCCAAAGTTGATGGGGCTATTTCTACTCTTGCTAAACGTACCACTATTCCTATGGAAGATAGTACTTCCTTTTAAGGATCCTTTAGATAGGAAGCTTGAATCTTATCTAAGGAAGGCCTATTTATATTCAGGTTATCTTCTCAGACCTGCAATTTCTTTGGCTGATGTTGCGGCTGCATCAACCTTCTGGTTGGAGAATTTAGAGCAACAGGAATTGGATTCTGACTTATCTAGCATTATTCGCCTATTGCAATATGCTAATTATTTTATTGTGATGCAATTTTTGATATTATCAAAATTGATGTTAGATGCATGTCTTTAGCTATTGTAGCTAGAAGAGCTTTGTGGCTTAAATCTTGGAATGCTGATATGACATCTAAATCTAGATTACTATCTCTTTCTTTCCAAGGTAATAATTTATTTGATTCTCAGTTGGATTCTATTATTTCAACTGTCACTGGGGGAAGGAAGTTTTTCTGCCTCAGGATTAAAAACCTAAGGGTAAATCTAAGGCTTCTAACCATTTTCGTTCCTTTCGTCAGAATAAGTAACAAAAACTAAATCTTCTCCCCAAGGAGTCTGCTTCCAATTGGAAGCCTTCCTCAAATTGGAATAAATCCAAGCCATTTAGGAAACCAAAGTCAGCCCCTAAGTCCGCATGAAGGTGCGGCCCTCATTCCAGCTCAGCTGGCAGGGGCAGATTAAGGTTTTTCAAAGATATTTGGATAAAATCTGTCCAAAATCAATGGATTCAGAGCATTGTCTCTCAAGGGTATCGAATAGGATTCAGAGTAAGGCCTCCTGTGAGAAGATTTTTTCTCTCACGTATACCAGTAAATCCAGTAAAAGCTCATGCTTTCCTGAAGTGTGTTTCAGACCTGGAGTCTTCAGGGGTAATCATGCCAGTTCCTCCTCAGGAACAAGGTTTGGGGTTTTATTCAAATCTTTTCATTGTACCAAAGAAGGAAAATTTATTCAGACCAGTTCTGGATCTGAAAAATTTTGAATCGTTATGTAAGAGTACCAACTTTCAAGATGGTGACTATAAGGACTATTCTGCCTTTTGTTCAGCAAGGACATTATATGTCCACAATAGACTTGCAGGATGCATACCTTCATATTCCGATTCATCCAGAACATTATCAGTTTCTGAGATTCTCTTTTCTAAACAAGCATTACCAATTTGTTGCTCTTCATTTGGCCTAGCAACAGCTCCAAGAATCTTTTCAAAGGTTCTGGGTGCCCTACTATCTGTAATTAGAGAACAGGGTATTGAGGTGTTTCCTTATTTGGACGATATCTTGGTACTAGCTCAGTCTTTGCATACTGCAGAATCTCACACGAATCAACTAGTGTTGTTTCTTTGGAAACATGGTTGGAGGATCAATTTACCAAAAGTTTCTTGATTCCTCAGACAAGGGTCACCTTTTTAGGCTTCCAGATAGATTCAGTGTCCATGACTCTGTCTCTAACAGACAAGAGACGTTTAAAATTGGTTACAGCATGCCGGCACCTTCAGTCTCAGTCATTCCCTTCAGTGGCTATGTGCATGGAAGTTTTAGGTCTCATGACTGCAGCATCGGACGCGATCCCCTTTGCTCATTTTCACATGAGACCTCTAAAGCTTTGTATGCTGAATCAATGTGCGACACTCTCTTACATGGTGGATAGATCACCATCATTTAGTTCTTTTGTTCGGCCAACCTGGACGGTGATCACAACAGATGCAAGTCTTTCAGGTTGGGGAGCTGTTTGGGGATCTCTGACAGCACAAGGGGTTTGGAAATCTCAAGAGGCGAGATTACCAATAAATATTTTAGATCTCCTTGCAATTCTCAGAGCTCTTCAGTTTTGGCCTCTGCTAAAGAGAGAACCGTTCATTTCTTTTCAGACAGACAATATCACAACAGTGGAATATGTCAATCATCAGGGTGGGACTCACAGTCCCCAAGCTATGAAAAAAGTATCTCGGATACTTGTTTGGGCGGAATCCAGCTCTTGTCTAATCTCTGCGGTGCTTATCCCAGGTGTAGACAATTGGGAGGCGGATTATCTCAGCCGCCAGACTTTAGATCCAGAGGGGTGGTCTCTCCATCCGGATGTGTTTTCTTAGATTATTCAGTTGTGGGTAGTGATGTCGCGAACTTAAAAATTTTGGTTCGTGAACGGCGGACTCGAACTTCCGGTATTGTTCACAAACCGGCGAACCGCCATTGACTTCAATAGGCAGGCGAACTTTAAAACCTACAAGGACTCTTTCTGGCCACAATAGTGATGGAAAAGTTGTTTCAAGGGGACTAACACCGGGACTGTGGCATGCTGGAGGGGGATCCATGTCAAAACTCCCATGGAAAATTACATAGTTGATGCAGAGTCTGCTTTTAACCCATAAAGGGCCTAAATCACCTAACATTCCCAAATTGTTTGCAATAACATGCTTTAAAACATCAGTTATGATCTCGTATCTATCAGGTAGTGTAATTGTTACGGCTGCTTCACAGTGACAGAGCAAACTCCAAGTGTAACGCACCGCAAACAACCGCAAACAGTCCATTTGCACAACCACGAGATAGATAGATTTGATAGATACATAGATTACATAGCTCAATCAATGCAATATACATATGATCGATACAAATTACATAGATCAATAGATGCAATATACATTTGATAGATACGAATTACATCGATTAATAGATGCAATATCCATTTGATAGATACGAATGTTATCGATCCAAAGATGCAATATACATTTGATAGATACGAATTACATCAACCAAAAGATGTAATATACATTCTATAGATACGAATTACATTGATCAATAGATGCAATATACATTTGATAGATACGTTTGATAGTTCGATTGATTTGATAGATAAATAGATAGATTTGAAATATATATAATTTCCCTGACAGAGTATAACAATAAGACATGCGGTCTGTGACCCGTGGTGTGTTAAGTAGTACTATTCTTAGCAGTTTACTACAACCTGTTACTCCCCCTATCGGGGGAGGTCTATATGGCCTTCATTTTTGGAACCGGGAGATGGAAGAAGATGATTGGTCTGTCCTCCTACTTCAAATTTGTCAAAAACACAAGTGGCTGTCTCAAAACAGTCCGGACACAAGATAGATAGATAAGATAGATAGATATACATAGATTGATAGTTAGATAGAATCGATAGAAGAGAAATAGATAGATTTGTTCGATATATAATTACCCTGACAAAGTATAATAATTAAACATGCGGTCTGGGATCCATGGTAACTAGGTTGTGTTAAGTAGAACTATTCTTAGCACTTTCAGCCCTTTAACTCCTCCTATCAGTGGAAGTCTATATGGCGTGTATGATTACCCTGACAAAGTATAACAACAAGACACGCGGTCTGGGACCCATGGTAATTAGGTTGTGTTAAGTAAAACTTTTCTTAGCACTTTAATCCCTCTTACTCCCCCTTTCGGTGGAGTTCTATATGGCCTGCATGATTACCCTGACAAAGTATAACAACAAAACATCTGGTCTGGGACCCATGGTAACTAGGTTGTGTTAAGTAGTACTATTCTTAGAACTGTAATCCCTGTTACTCCCCCTATCGGGGGCAGTCTATATGGCCTGGCTGATTATCCTGGCAAAATCTAATAACAAGACATGCAGTCTGGGAACGACTGTTAATGTTAACTAGGTTGTGTTAAGTTGTACTATTCTTTGCACTTTAATCCCTGTTACTTCCCCTATCAAGGGAGGTCTATATGGCCTGCATGATTACCCTGACAAAGTATAACAACAAAACATGCAGTCTGGGACCCATGGTGGTACTGGTATAACTAGGTTTTCTTAAGTATTACTATTCTTCGCAGTTTAATCCCTGTGATTGGTCTGTCCTCCTACTTCAAATTTGTCCAAAACACAAGTGGCTGTCTCAAAACAGTCTGGACAGAAGATATATAGATAGGATAGATAGATATACATAGATTGATAGTTAGATAGAATCGATAGAAGAGAAATAGATAGATTTGTTAAATATATAACTACCCTGACAAAGTATAATAATTAAACATGCGGTCTGGGACCCATGGTAACTAGGTTGTTTAAAGTAGTACTATTCTTAGCACTTTCATCCCTGTAACTCCTCCTATCGGGGGAGGTCTATATGGCCTGCATTATTACCATGACAAAGTATAACAACAAGACACACGGTCTGGGACCCATGGTAACTAGGTTGTGTTAAGTAGTACTTTTCTAAGCACTTTAATCCCTGCTACTCCCCCTATCAGGGGAGGTCTATATGGCCTGCATGATTACCCTGACAAACTATAATAACAAAACATGCGGTCTAGGACCCATGGTGGTTCTGGTATAACTAGGTTTTCTTAAGTATTACTATTCTACCCAGTTTAATCCCTGTGATTGGTCTGTCCTCCTACTTCAAATTTGTTCAAAACACAAGTGGCTGTCTCAAAACAGTACGGACAGAAGATAGATAGATAGGATAGATAGATATACATAGATTGATAGTTAGATAGAATCGTTTGAAGAGAAATAGATAGATTTGTTAGATATATAATTACCCTGACAAAGTATAATAATTAAACATGCGGTCTGTGACCCATGGTAACTAGCTTGTGTTAAGTAATACTATTCTTAGCACTTTAATCCCTGTAACTCCCCCTATCGGGGGAGGTCTATATGGCCTGCATGATTACCCTGACAAAGTATAACAACAAGACACGCGGTGTGGGACCCATGGTAACTAGCTTGTGTTAATTAGTACTTTTCTTAGCACTTTAATCCCTGTTACCCCCCCCCTATCGGGGGAGGTCTATATGGCCTGCCTGATTACCCTGACAAAATATAATAATAAGAAGAAACAGTTCAAAAATCCAGCACTTCAATCCTTGATAGGGTGCATACTGCAATAGGATTACTGCAAAAATCCTCAAAGTAAAGTAGAACAGAAGTAGCAGACGCACCACAAGATCCTTATTCAGAGGTTATCTTTATTGTCACATACTGGGAGCCAGGAAAACAGAACAACGTTTCGGGCTATAAACCCTTATTCATGTTCATAACTTGTACATCACACTTAATCACCTTAAATACCTACAACCAGGTAAAACCACACCTTTTTAATTTAACCATTTACAAGGCAAAAAGAAGGCCTGTCATAGTGACCTCTAGTGGTTTACACCTAAAAAAACATGTGGTTTGCCACATTTATTTAAAAACATTTTTTTGTAGAAAAAATACAAAGTTAAAAAACTTTTAACAGATGTCATAGCAAGATGTTATACACAGAATTCAAAAAGACAGAGAAACAAAGATTATCACATAACTCTTAATATTATTTCCTCTCTTAAAGGAACACACTCAAATCCAATTCTCTATTCATTCCATTGGGAGCTAATGTATTTAATTTATTTATCCAGAAAGCCTCATGTTTTTGTAAAAGTAGTTCTCTATTGCCACCTCGCCTAGGGCTTTGTACAAAATCTATTATTTGAAAGCGCAGTTGTGCGATCGTGTGGTTGCAGCTCAGAAAATGATAAGCTACTGGTGCATTTAAATTATTAGTTCTAATATTGGATTTATGCGGTATGATTCTATCTCTGACCCGCTGGGTCGTCTCGCCAATATAAATTAACCCACACGGACACTTAATTAGGTATATTACAAAGTTTGCATTGCAATTAAAATAGCCCCTAATCCTGAATTTCTGACCCGTTTGGGGATGTATAAAAAGATCTCCTTTTATCATGTTGTTACAATTTGAACAATTAAGGCAAGGGAAGCAACCATTATTTTCTGATGTAATAAAACCTTGTTTTGATTTCTTATTAGACCCAACATCTGCTTTGATTAATTTATCCCTAAAACTAGGTAATCTAGTGTATGCTGGCATAGGAGGCTGTTGAAAAACCTCTGGATTGCATTCCTTGAGGACATGCCAATGTTTACAAACTATTTTTTGTATTGCTGCACTGTTAGCACTATATTCTGAAACAAAAACCAATCTATTAGGGTCCTTTTTCTTTTGGACATCTGTCATATTGACCCTATTCTTTGGTGTCTGTAAAACCTTTGTCAAAATTGTCTGTATCATATCATAAGGATACCCACGCTCAATAAATCTTAGACCCATTTCTTCTAACCTTTGCAGGGCCAGTTTTTCATCCTTAACAATACGTTTAACCCTAAGCATTTGACTGTATGGTAATGACTGAATTAGGGAAGGGGCATGGGCACTAGAGAAGTGTAGAAGGATATTCCTGTCTGTTTTTTTCCTATACAAGTCTGTTTTTAACAGGGAACCATCCTTATAAACTTTAGTATCCAAAAAATTTATTGATTCTTCACTCCAGGATAGGGTAAACTTGATACATCTAGAAGCCATATTGAGATCTGCAACAAACTGCTGCAGGGAGCCAACGTCACCCCACCAAATGTCAAATATGTCATCTATGTAGCGCCACCAGGTGGCGCCACATAGATGAAATAAACTGTTCTCATAGACAAACTTTTCCTCGAATATACTCATAAAAATATTGGCATAAGTAGGGGCGACGTTGGACCCCATAGCAGTACCCTGCTTTTTTACAAAATAAGAGTCTTCAAACAAGAAGTAATTACAGTATAACACAATCTCCATCAGTTCAGTAATAAATTGTTGCTGCATAACTGTAAATTTATTACTTCTAGCCATAATCACCCTGATAGAATCTAACCCACTAGTGTGGGGTATAGCAGTGTACAGACTCACAATATCCAGACTATACAAAATACATTTATCCATCTTGCCTGGCAAGTTCTCAATTTTAGATAGAAAATCATCTGTATCTTTAATATATGACATTGCTTGTGACACAAAAGGTCTCAAAAGCTTATCCAGGTAGATGGATATATTTGTGCAGATAGAATCAGTGCCAGCTACAATGGGGCGTCCTGGTGGGGCCCCAAGATTTTTATGAACTTTAGGGAGAGTGTATAGTACTGGAACAATATATTCATTTTTAATGACAAAATTTCTTTGTTTCACTGTCAATCAAACCATTCAAGTAGGCTCGCTCAACACATTTTTTTATATCACACTGGATCTTGGAAGAGGGATCATATGTTAGAGGCATATAAACATCAGTTTTAGCCAGCTGACCTTTTATTTCATTCACATAATAATCCTTCTCCATGATCACAGTGGCTCCGCCTTTATCAGCCTGTTTGCAAATTAACCCCTTGTTACCAACCAGTGTTTTTAAAGCCACACTGTCTTTTTTAGACATGTTAGATGTAAATCTTTTCTTAAGTTGATTTTTCTTTAAAGCATCTGTGACAGACCCTTCTGTCAGAACTGAAAGAGTTAACTTTGTTCAGCTTTAAGAAGCTATTTTCTAAATACAAGGTTGCTGGCATCAGCTATTGTGTGCTGTAATTAAGTTTAGTGATAAACATTCCCATTGTTTAATCACCTCCAGAGTCAGACTGTTGGTGATAAGGATTGTTTTCTTGTGTCTAAATTGGTTATCTGCTTAAGTTTTGTGATTCTATTGTGGCATGTCAAAGGGCATTTTCCCTCTATTTAATGTACAATATTCTTTCAACCCCCCATCTGGGGTCAGACCTGCATAAATACTGGGCATACAGCCTTCAATAAATGGCATTCTGTTTTAACCTTCAATGTGGAGCCTGGTCTCATGTTTGAGGGGGGAATTAGATGGGTTGTGAGTTGCTGATCTCACATTCAGGGCATCTTCCATCTGGTATTAACCCTTGGTATCCTGTTGGTACCGTAACAGCATCTAAATCACGTTTGACTAATTTCATGTATACATCAATGCTTGGGTCATATGCTGCTGGAACAAAAACACTTTTATTTTTCAATCCAAGATTCTTAATGGTTAACACATCATCAACTCCCTTCACTTGCTTAATAAACATTTCTCTACTATCTGCATTGGAAAAAAAGGACTTTAACTTCAGACTTCTGTTAAATTTGTACAGATCCTGTTCTAATTTAAACCAGTTACACCTCTCTTGTTTACAGAAAGATAGTCCCTTTTCCAATACTTTACTTTGATCTTCAGTAAGCACAGTATCAGAGATGTTAATTACTAACATATTTTCCCCTGACGGGTCCTCCTCTGTGTGTCTTGGACTGGCTGGCTGCTTGCCGGGATTGCGCCTGTGTTTCCTGCCGCCACGTCTCCCCCGACGAGGACTCGGTGGTCATGTCAGAGCTGTTCACCTCCTTCTGGGCTCTCCGTTCCCGTTGGCGTGTGCTACCGGAAGTAGTATTCCAGGAACGGAGAGCCCAGAAGGAGGTGAACAGCTCTGACATGACCACCGAGTCCTCGTCGGGGGAATCAGACGCCGGAGTCGCCGGAGTAGTACTGTCTTAGCATTTTAATACCTGTTACTCACCCTATCGGGGGAGGTCTATATGGCCTTCATGATTACCCTTACAAAATATAATAACAAGATATGCGGTCTGGGACCCATGGTAACTAGGTTGTGTTAATTAGTACTGTTCTTAGCATTTTAATACCTGTTACTCACCCTATCGGGGGAGGTCTATATGGCCTGCATGATTACCCTAACAAAATATAATAATAAGACATAAGCTCTGGGACCCATGGTAAGTTTGTGTTAAGTAGTACTGTTCTTAGCATTTTAATACCTGTTACTCACCCTATCGGGGGAGGTCTATATGGCCTGCATGATTACACTTACAAAATATAATAACAAGACATGCGGTCTGAGACCCATGGTAACTAGGTTGTGTTAAGTAGTACTGTTCTTATTAGTTTAATACCTGTTACAACACCGAATGGTGGGAGGTCTATATGGCCTGCATGATTAGCCGCACCAAACCAAAAAAAAAGGCATGCGGTCTTGGACTAAGACCCATGGCTAACTCGTTTGTTTAAAGTAGTACTATTCTTAGCACTTTCATGCCTGTTACTTCCAGGCCTCTCGGGGGAGGTCTACATGGCCATCATGATTATCCTAACAAAGTACAACAACAAAACATGCGGTCTGGGACCCATGGTAACTCGGTTGTGTTAATTAGTACTGTTCTTATTAGTTTAATACCTGTTACAACCCCTAATGGTGGGAGGTCTATATGACCTGCATGATTAGCCGCACCAAACCAAAAAAAAAGACATGCGTTCTTGGACTAAGACCCATGTCTAACTCGGTTGTTTAAAGTAGTACTATTCTTAGCACTTTCATCCCTGTTACTTCCAGGCCTCTCGGGGGTGGTCTACATGGCCATCATTATTAGCCTAACATAGTACAATAAAACCTTGGCTCTTGAAAGCCTGTTAATTGG
>NW_026512211.1:32502-68207 GCF_027579735.1 Bombina bombina
ATGTCATTCTAAAGTCTATATATAATGATGTTGAACAACGTTTAGACTTAGTTACTTATATCATGTTGTTTCTGAACAAATAGTAATCTCATAACAAAGTGTTGATGTAGTGATGCAGAACTAAACATAATTTAAGTTATTAATGTGGCAAGGTTTAAAATATTTTGCCCTTTAAACCATTCCAGGGCGAGTTCATCCACATGAAGAAAGCAGTCATTAATTACATATATATTTCTTTGTCTAGCAATCTTTACAAGGAAATGAGCACTATAGTTTAAAGTGCTTATATATTTATATGTTTGCATATACACATATTCATGTTATGAATACTACTATGTTTAAAATACTTTGTCATCTGAGCTATCGTGGAGAGTGCCCATTTGCCAGGATTAACTCTAACATTTGAGAATTATATGTTCTTCTGTTTGATGAATTTCACAAGAAAAAGAGTACTGCTGTTTAATTAGGTTTACATGTATTTTTTGCAGTAAGTTTATCTATATATATAATATAAAACAGAAATTAGGTATAACATATTCAAATGAAGAGAAGTGTCCTCCAATCAGTCTGTAGATAACATTAATTGATTAATTGCGCTGTGACCCCAGCTGTTTTTCCTTAGCTATTACCACAATGGGTTTATAAGGCATAACACAGGCTACACTTTAAGGTCTATGATTAAGGCTACATCTTTCAGCCGAAACGCGTAAGACCGACTGGTAGCCTAAGGTCACAGCGCATTTACCTAGCTCTTTATTATTATTTTTACCCCACTCATTTAAATGTATTTTTTGGTTCTTACTATGTTGGAATCTATTGAATCTATGATTTCAATAAACTCACCCTTGGTTTGAGGCCCGAGTTCGCTGGATTTCTTTTTTTGTCTGGGAGTATTCGGTGGCATTTTCTGGCTGGAGCTCTGGGGCGGATGGTGATTGGCCGGAGAGAGGCCGTACAGCGTCAACGTCATAGGCAGTGGACACGCAGCAAGGAACGGCTAAGCGTCAAGGCGTCTAAACAGGAGTGCACAGAGCCGCATGGAGTGGCGTCCCGGAAGTGGTCTGGGAAGTATCTGAGCACCGAGAGGAGAAGCGTATCTATCCGGACTAAACTACAACTGGAAACTAAGCTGGTTTACAAGCAGGCTGGCCTGGATCCAGATTCACTGCGATTTGGTAAGAGATAAAAACTTACATATTTTTCAGCTACAGTTGTTTTAGTATATGGAAGATACGCACCGTTCGAAAGAAAAAAGACAGTCATAAATATAATATGGAAAGACTGTGTTGACTAAATCATTGGATCGGTTTAATAGGCCTTGAGACCACTAGCAGGGGAATACTCTTGGGACTGTGCTTGCAAATTTGTGCTTTTCATCCCCAGCGTGGTATCGACCTTTACACATTATCCTGAGCTGTATTAACATTTGATAAGAGGAAGTGTTGTTTAAGAACCAAACAGCATATTACAACACACATAGATTTTCATTATTCCAACACTGACTGAGGGGGTAAAAATGAGCTTTTTTTCACTACAGTCATTGAATGACTTGGATACTAACAGACTCACATTGGAAGACACATTTATCAGGCAATATGAGACACTGGATATAAGTGACATTTTTTTGTTAATGGAAAGGACACTTATCAAGGAATATCGGACTTGGTGGGATAAAAGGGCCCTTGAAAAATATCTATTATTGGAGTTAGTTCCGAGAGGCTTACGCCTGAATAAGTTTCCCACGTTTCAGGTTGATGACAGTGAATTCATTTCTGAATGGAATACAGCCCTCACTAATTGCTCAATAACTTTAATGGGTCTTATAGTCAAACATAAAGATAAACAACTGATAAAAATCAGGGAGGACTTGATTAATGTCCAAACACAACTTAATGAGTTTATAGATCACCCCAAATATAATGATCTTGACAAACTACTAAAAGAAAGTGTTGACAAATTCAGGGTAGAACTTGATAACTTTAAACTCAGAAAGTTTAATCGAGATAATGATGACTATATAAATAATAAAGTTTATGTTTGGCACTCAGTAGTTAAAACTAGGAGACACAAAAAAAGATGGGGTATCAGCCATGACAAAAAGAAACAAACAGAAACAGATAAGAGAGTTACATTTTCAGACTCTGAAGCCTCAGAAAATGAGGCATCAGAATACTCAGGTAGGAGTGGTTCTAGTGAACCTTCAGATGAGGAAGAAACAATGCCAAAACCAACACAGAATAGCAAACTAACTCGTAATAAAACAGACTCACAGCAGTCTAGAACAGAACCTAGAATTACTAGAAATGCGAGCCAAAGAGACAGGAACAATGAAAGTACTGATAGTAGACGTAGGGAATTCCTCAATGTAGATAGGAGTGACATTCCAGTGTCGGAAGCACAGATTAAATCATGTCTTAAAAATAGCACGCAAACAGCTCAGGGCCCTTTAGGACAGGTAGGGATGGAAACAGAGGGGGGAGGAGAAAGAGGAAAAAACACAGGAAGAGGTCAAAGAGGACGAAGAGGCAGGGGACGTTACAACAAATATCGCATTTAAAAATAATTAATCTTTCTAATTCCACACTAACAGAAGATGAAACCTCAGTATTGAGTCTGGGTTTGAACTTTGTCCCTAGTACAACGTTCAACCTGTTTGAAACAATAACTGATGTAAATCGCTTAATTAGGGATCTCACACTCAGGAAATTCTTCTGGGGTAAGACACCCCCAGAGGAATCTCCTGTTACTATTGGAGATCATGATGTTTGGAGGGATAAAGGCCACATAGAGCCTATTATTAACATAGTAGATTTCAAGGAGGCATGTGACTATTTTTCCCTCCAAGAACTTAACTATGAATCAAATATTCAGAATGAATTTCTGAAAATGGAACACACAGGTTTCAAACCAAAATCTATATTCTATCCTACTAGGGACAGAGGTCCATTTCTGGAAGCTTTCCATAGGAGAGTAGAGGAGGATTTGATTTCCCTTTCTAAATGCCACAATGCAACCACCCCTAATTTGACAAGAGGCCAAAAATTAGCCATTGAATCTTTAACCAAAAGAGATGACATAGTCATTAGATCTGCCGATAAGGGAGGCAGCATTGTGGTATTAAATAAAGTAGACTATATAAAGGAAGCTGAAAGACAGATAAAAGATCCAGAAGTATACTTACCTCTCTCTGGTGATCCCACTAATGCCTTTAAATTACAATTCCTGGAGTTACTGGACGATGGACTGCATGGGGGTATCATTGACCAAAATACCTTTGATTATTTACACGTAAAAACACCAGTTATACCTATCTTCCATCACCTCCCCAAGGTACATAAGTCCTTGGAGGAGGTGAAAGGAAGACCCATTATATCTGGGATAGGATCTCTTTTTGAGAGTATGTCAGGCTGGTTGGAATCTCTATTGCAGCCCATCGTGCAGCAGCTGCCCTCCTACCTCAGGGATACAACACACCTGTTGACAGGACTAGACAAGCTCACATGGAGCAATGAATGCTCGTGGCTAACAGTTGATGTTGTAGGATTATACTCTTGCATACCTCATCACCTAGGTTTAAAAGCAATTAGATTTTCCCTTGATCATTACAGTAATTATGATACTGGTTTAAAAGAATATATTCTAACTTGTTTGGATTTTTTACTGGTTCATAACTACTTTAAATTTGATAATTCTTTTTATCTCCAAAGACGTGGGACCGCCATGGGTGCTAAATTTGCCCCAGCCTATGCCAATCTCTATATGGGCTGGTGGGAGCGGTCCCACGTCTTTGGAGATACTAATCCATACAAGCATCTTATAAGATCATACAAGCGATATATAGATGATCTTTTGTTTGTGTGGTTAGGATCCTCAGAGGAAATGGAGGGATTTGTCAAATACCTAAATAACAATGAGGTTAATTTAAAATTTACTCATACGTCAGACATAGATAAGATAGCCTACCTTGATGTTTATCTTATAGGAGATCCATCTACACAAAAAATAACAACAACACTATACAGGAAACCAATTACTTCGAATACTATATTGCATGCACGTTCGTGCCACCCTAAACATACAGGGTTTGGGGTGGCTAAAGGCCAGTTTATAAGACTAAAACGCAATTGTACCACAGACCATGATTTTCATGTAGAGTCAGATATTTTGAAACAGCAACTCTTAGAAAGAGGCTACAAAATGAGAGTAATAAAAAGGGCCTTCTTAGAAGTAGATAGACTAGATAGAAGGGAAATATTTCAAAAAAATCGTTATGAATCACTAAATAGGTTTAATAGCAATAAACCCAATTTCATTACTACCTACAGCCCTCAATTTAAGGCAATCTGTGACATAATTGGCAAACACCTCCCTGTTCTGACAGGGGAGGACAGTCTCAGAGACCTAACTAGGGAAGGTCTCAATTATATTTCTAAAAAGGGACGTACAATTGGAAATTTGGTAGCCCCAAGTATGATAAAGAAATCATCATCGACAGCAAGTAGCTGGTTACAGGTAAAGGGGCATTATAAATGCCACTTTTCCAACTGTATAGCTTGTAGCCATACAACAACAACTGACAAATTTCAATCTAGAAGTACACAAAGAGTATACTTAATGGACTCTTGCACTAATTGTCGAACTTGCCATGTAATTTATCTGGTGGAGTGTATAGCATGTAAGAAGCAATATGTAGGGTGCTCCTCTAGAGAAGCACGCACACGCATTAGAGAACATTTAAACAATATTGACAAGGAAAGAGACGTTTCAGACTTAGTGCATCATTTTATATATGAACACAATAAGTCAGTAAATAGTTTTAAATGGCAAGTAATAGAAACAATCCCCCCTAAACCTAGAGGAGGTGACAGAATGCAACGAGTTCTCTACAGAGAGGCATTCTGGATCTTTACACTCCAGACCAGACGTCCAAAAGGATTTAATATAGCAGGAGACATCATTAATTTCTGGAAGTAGGGTATAGCGACACATAAAGTTACAGTGAAGGATAGTGAATAGTTGGGATTAACACATATATTCATGTATGAATAATGAGTAATGTCATTCTAAAGTCTATATATAATGATGTTGAACAACGTTTAGACTTAGTTACTTATATCATGTTGTTTCTGAACAAATAGTAATCTCATAACAAAGTGTTGATGTAGTGATGCAGAACTAAACATAATTTAAGTTATTAATGTGGCAAGGTTTAAAATATTTTGCCCTTTAAACCATTCCAGGGCGAGTTCATCCACATGAAGAAAGCAGTCATTAATTACATATATATTTCTTTGTCTAGCAATCTTTACAAGGAAATGAGCACTATAGTTTAAAGTGCTTATATATTTATATGTTTGCATATACACATATTCATGTTATGAATACTACTATGTTTAAAATACTTTGTCATCTGAGCTATCGTGGAGAGTGCCCATTTGCCAGGATTAACTCTAACATTTGAGAATTATATGTTCTTCTGTTTGATGAATTTCACAAGAAAAAGAGTACTGCTGTTTAATTAGGTTTACATGTATTTTTTGCAGTAAGTTTATCTATATATATAATATAAAACAGAAATTAGGTATAACATATTCAAATGAAGAGAAGTGTCCTCCAATCAGTCTGTAGATAACATTAATTGATTAATTGCGCTGTGACCCCAGCTGTTTTTCCTTAGCTATTACCACAATGGGTTTATAAGGCATAACACAGGCTACACTTTAAGGTCTATGATTAAGGCTACATCTTTCAGCCGAAACGCGTAAGACCGACTGGTAGCCTAAGGTCACAGCGCATTTACCTAGCTCTTTATTATTATTTTTACCCCACTCATTTAAATGTATTTTTTGGTTCTTACTATGTTGGAATCTATTGAATCTATGATTTCAATAAACTCACCCTTGGTTTGAGGCCCGAGTTCGCTGGATTTCTTTTTTTGTCTGGGAGTATTGGATGATGGAAGTTGAGTGATGACATATGTGTATGTAACTATGTATGCTGCCTAGAATGCAACTCCCGTCATACATGATTTTTGCCTTACAGATATGAGTCTTTCTTTATTTGTTTAAAAAAAAATAAAAAAATAGTAAATTGTAATACCTAAAGAATAAATCGATTGTCTTGTCTTCCACTTTATTCCCTTGTATTTATTTTTTTATTTCCACACCCATGCAAAGTAATCAAAGTAATCATATATTTAATTTTACTCACCAGCTCTCTTTTGCCTGACAGATTTGTCTCTCCTACTTGAGCTACGGACACCAGTGACACCAGCCTCTTGAAGAACTTTGTCCCGCACATCCTTCTCCCAACTGTTGAAATGCACACTCTTTGATGTGGAGTGCATCAATGACATGTTCTTTTTGACAATTGCCCTGCAATCATAATACCTATAAATCAAATAAAAACATATTTTTGGTTAGAAAATAATAAAAAAAAACATTGAAAAACTATACTGACTTTATTTGAAAATAAGGATTTCTCCTACAT
The DNA here is from genome assembly GCF_027579735.1 of Bombina bombina. Taxonomy (NCBI): domain Eukaryota; kingdom Metazoa; phylum Chordata; class Amphibia; order Anura; family Bombinatoridae; genus Bombina; species Bombina bombina. The sequence goes on from NW_026512211.1 coordinate 38,992, forward strand.
TGGTGTATCCGGTCCACGGCTTCATCCTTACTTGTGGGATATTCTCAATCCCTACAGGAAGTGGCAAAGAGAGCACACAGCAGAGCTGTCCATATAGCTCCCCTCAGGCTCCGCCCCCCCAGTCATTCTCTTTGCCGCTCTAACAAGTAGCATCTCCACAGGGGTGGTAAAGAGTTTGTGGTGTTAGATTTAAATTTAAGTTAGAACACCTCCGCGCCCTGCTTAAGGAGGTCCTAGCTACACTTGATGATTGTGACCCTTTGGTGGTCCCAGAAAAATTGTGTAAAATGGACAAATTCCTAGAGGTCCCAGTACACACTGATGTGTTTCCAATACCTAAGAGGGTGGCGGATATCGTGACTAGGGAGTGGGAGAGGCCAGGTGTACCTTTTGTTCCCCCCCTTATATTTAAGAAAATGTTCCCCATTGTTGACCCCAGAAGGGACGCGTGGCAGACGGTCCCTAAGGTAGAGGGGGCAGTTTCAACACTAGCTAAGCGCACGACTATACCAATAGAAGATAGTTGCGCTTTCAAAGATCCTATGGATAAAAAATTAGAAGGTTTGCTTAAGAAAATTTTTGTTCAACAAGGTTTTCTTCTTCAACCAATTTCTTGCATTATTCCTGTAACCACTGCAGCGTCTTTTTGGTTTGAGGAGCTAGAAAACTCGCTCCAGAAGGAGACTTCTTATGATGAAGTCATAGACAGAATTCACGCCCTGAAGTTGGCTAATTCTTTCATTACAGATGCCGCTTTTCAGTTAGCTAAATTAGCGGCGAAAAATTCTAGTTTTGCAATCGTGGCGCGCAGAGCGCTTTGGCTAAAATCTTGGTCGGCGGATGTGTCGTCCAAAACAAAATTGCTTAATATTCCTTTCAAGGGTAAGACCCTATTCGGGCCAGAGTTGAAAGAAATTATTTCAGATATCACTGGGGGAAAGGGCCATGCCCTTCCACAAGATAGACCTTTCAAAGCTAAAAATAAGTCTAATTTTCGTTCCTTTCGCAATTTCAGGAACGGACCTGCTTCTACCTCTACAGCCACTAGGCAAGAGGGTAACGCATCCCAGCCCAAACCAGCATGGAAACCATTGCAAGGCTGGAACAAGGGTAAACAGGCCAAGAAGCCTGCTGCTGCTACAAAGACAGCATGAAAGGGTAGCCCCCGATCCGGGACCGGATCTAGTAGGGGGCAGACTTTCTCTCTTTGCTCAGGCTTGGGCAAGAGATGTTGCGGACCCCTGGGCGCTAGAAATTGTCTCTCAGGGGTATCTTCTGGAATTCAAGGACCTTCCTCCAAAGGGAAGGTTCCACATGTCTTGCTTATCTTTGGACCAGATAAAGAGACAGGCATTCTTACGTTGCGTAGAAGACCTTCTAAAAATGGGAGTGATACACCCAGTTCCAATAGCAGAACAAGGACTGGGTTTTTACTCAAACCTGTTTGTAGTTCCCAAAAAGGAAGGAACTTTCAGGCCAATCCTGGATTTAAAAATCCTAAACAAATTCCTCAGAGTTCCATCATTCAAAATGGAAACCATTCGGACAATTTTACCAATGATCCAGGAGGGTCAATATATGACTACCGTGGACTTAAAGGATGCGTACCTGCATATTCCTATCCACAAAGATCACCATCAGTTCCTGAGGTTCGCTTTTTTGGACAAGCATTATCAATTCGTGGCCCTTCCCTTCGGATTGGCCACTGCTCCCAGAATTTTCACAAAGGTGCTAGGGTCCCTTCTAGTGGTGCTAAGACCAAGGGGCATTGCAGTAGCACCTTACCTAGACGACATCTTAATACAAGCGTTGTCCTTTCACAAAGCAAAGGCTCATACGGACATTGTTCTAGCCTTTCTAAGGTCTCACGGGTGGAAGGTGAACATAGAAAAGAGTTCTCTGTCCCCGTTCACAAGGGTTCCCTTCCTGGGAACAATAATAGACTCGGTAGAAATGAAGATCTTTCTGACGGAGGTCAGGAAGTTAAAACTTTTGAACACTTGTCGAGTTCTTCATACCATTCCTCAACCCTCCGTAGCTCAGTGCATGGAGGTCATAGGACTCATGGTTGCGGCAATGGACGTGGTTTCCTTTGCTCAAATTCATTTAAGACCACTGCAACTGTGCATGCTCAAACAGTGGAATGGGGATTATGCAGACTTGTCTCCCCAGATACAAATGGACCAGAAAACCAGAGACTCACTCCTCTGGTGGTTGTCTCAGGATCACCTGTCTCAGGGAATAAGTTTCCGCAGACCGGAGTGGATCATTGTCACGACCGACGCCAGCCTCTTAGGCTGGGGTGCGGTCTGGGAGTCCCTGAAAGCTCAGGGTCTATGGTCTCGGGAAGAATCTCTTCTCCTGATAAACATTTTGGAATTGAGAGCGATATTCAATGCGCTCCAGGCATGGCCTCAACTAGTGGAGGCCAAATTCATCAGATTTCAGTCGGACAACATGACGACTGTAGCATACATCAATCATCAGGGAGGAACAAAGAGTTCCCTGGCGATGAGGGAGGTATCCAAGATCATCAAATGGGCAGAGGATCACTCCTGCCATCTATCAGCAATTCAAATACCAGGAGTGGACAACTGGGAAGCAGATTATCTGAGTCGTCAGACTTTCCATCCGGGGGAGTGGGAACTTCACCTGGAGGTGTTTGCCCATTTAACTCAACTATGGGGCCTTCCAGATCTGGATCTGATGGCGTCACGTCAGAACTCCAAAGTTCCACGTTACGGGTCCAGGTCCAGGGATCCCAAGGCGACATTGGTAGATGCCTTAGTGGCGCCTTGGTCATTCAATCTAGCTTATGTCTTTCCACCGTTTCCTCTTCTCCCCCGGCTAGTAGCCAGGATCAAACAGGAGAAGGCTTCGGTAATTCTGATAGCTCCTGCGTGGCCACGCAGGACTTGGTATGCAGACCTGGTGAATATGTCATTGGTTCCACCATGGACGCTACCTTTGAGGCAGGACCTGCTAATCCAAGGTCCATTCACACATCCAAACCTATTTTCTCTGCAACTGACTGCTTGGAGATTGAATGCTTGATCCTAGCTAAGCGTGGGTTTTCGGAATCAGTAATAGATACTCTGATCCAGGCTAGAAAGCCTGTCAACAGGAAAATTTACCATAAGATATGGCGGAAATATCTTTGCTGGTGCGAATCCAAGGGTTACTCATGGAGCAAGATTAGGATTCCAAGGTTACTATCTTTTCTCCAAGAAGGATTGGAGAAATGTCTGTCAGCTAGTTCCTTAAAAGGACAGATATCTGCTCTGTCTGTTTTGTTACACAAGCGTCTGGCAGCTGTGCCAGATGTTCAAGCGTTTGTACAGGCTTTAGTCAGACTCAAGCCTGTCTACAGACCTGTGGCTCCTCCATGGAGTCTCAATTTAGTTCTTTCAGTTCTTCAAGGGGTTCCGTTTGAACCTCTACATTCCATAGATATTAAGTTACTATCTTGGAAAGTTTTGTTTTTGGTAGCTATTTCTTCTGCTAGAAGAGTTTCTGGATTGTCTGCTTTGCAGTGTAATTCACCCTATCTGGTGTTTCATGCAGATAAGGTCGTTTTACGTACCAAACCTGGTTTTCTTCCAAAAGTGGTTTCCAATAAGAATATTAACCAGGAAATAGTTGTTCCTTCTCTGTGTCCTAATCCAGTTTCTAACAAGGAACGTCTGTTACACAATCTTGATGTGGTTCGTGCTTTGAAGTTTTATCTAAAAGCAACTAAAGACTTCAGACAAACATCGTCCTTGTTTGTCGTCTATTCTGGCAAGAGGAGAGGTCAAAAAGCGACTGCGACCTCTCTGTCTTTCTGGCTGAAAAGCATCATCAGATTGACTTATGAGACTGCTGGAAGACAGCCTCCTGAACGAATTACAGCTCACTCTACTAGAGCTGTGGCTTCCACATGGGCTTTCAAGAATGAGGCTTCTGTTGAACAGATCTTTAAGGCAGCGACTTGGTCTTCACTGCATACATTTGCCAAATTTTACAAATTCGATACTTTTGCTTCTTTGGAGGCTATTTTTGGGAGAAAGGTTTTACAAGCAGTGGTGCCTTCCGTTTAGGTTACCTGACTTGTTCCCTCCCTTCATCCGTGTCCTAAAGCTTTGGTATTGGTTCCCACAAGTAAGGATGAAGCCGTGGACCGGATACACCAATGTAGGAGAAAACAGAATTTATGTTTACCTGATAAATTTCTTTCTCCTGTATTCGGTCCACGGCCCACCCTGGCATTTTGGTCAGGTTTAAATTTATTTTTGTAAACTACAGTCACCACTGCACCCTATGGTTCTCCTTTTTCTCCTAACCGTCGGTCGAATGACTGGGGGGGCGGGGCCTGAGGGGAGCTATATGGACAGCTCTGCTGTGTGCTCTCTTTGCCACTTCCTGTAGGGATTGAGAATATCCCACAAGTAAGGATGAAGCCGTGGACCGGATACACCGTAGGAGAAAGAAATTTATCAGGTAAACATAAATTCTGTTTTCTTACATTTTGCATCTGATACATCCAAAGAATACCAGCGGAGCTATTGGAAATGACTGACAGTGCCTGACCTTTACCACAGATTTTTAGAGTTTTAAAAAGTTATATTATAGAGATGGATAGATTAATAGAAATATATATATATATATATATATATATATATATATATATATATATATATATATATATATAAATAAATTCACAGGTTATTGTTGTTTTATATGCATGTAAAATTTAGTTATGTAACAAATACATATGTTTTTTTTTAAAGTTAGTACAGTGTTTGCTTATCTGGTATACATTGAAATGGACTATAAAGTCAAAATAAAGTTTTATGATTCTGAATCAGCTAGATCAGATAATTGGAAAGTTAAAGGGACATGAAAAGAAAACCAAATATTTTGCATGATTCAGATAGAGGATATCATTTTCAAAAAATTTCGCATTTACTTTTTCTAATGTATTTCATTCTCTTGGTATCATTTATTGAAGGAGCAGCAATGCACGAATAATTTCGAACAAAACACCTGGGTGAGCCAATCAAAATTGAAATATATGTATATGCAGCCACCAATCAACAGCGAGAAAATAGCTTCTCTGCTGCTCCAAAGCTTGCCTAGAAAAACATTTCAACAAATGATAACAAGAGAAGGAAGATAATGAAATAATATAAGTTATTTTGAAAGTTATTTAATTAAAATTTAATTATCTATATGAATCGTGTAAGAAACATTGGTTCATGTCCTTTTAAGTATATACATTTAATAATTGACTTCATTTATATAAATTTACAGTCTTTTTATGTAATAACTTCCTGAGCATGTGCAGAAGCTCACAGGGTAAACATATAGGGCATATTTATCAAGGTCTGGCGGACCTGATCCGACAGTGCGGATCAGGTCCGACAGACCTCGCTGAATACGGCGAGCAATATGCTCGACCTATTCAGCATTGCACCAGCAGCTCACAAGAGCCGCTGGTGCAACGCCACCCCTTGCAGACTCGCGGACAATAGGACGCCAGCAGGGGGGTGTCAATCAACCCGATCGTACTTGATCGGGTTGTATTGTTGTGAGTTTTGTCTGCCTGCTCAGAGCAGGCGGACAGGTTATGGAGCAGCGGTCTTTGTGACCGCTGCTTCATAACTGCTGTTTCTAGCGAACCTGCAGGCTCGCCAGAAACACGGGGCATCAAGCTCCATTCGGAGCTTGATACAACATATGCCCCATAGTCTGTGATTGGATGATATCTGTCACATATACAGGTGACCATAAACAAAAAATTGGTATAAAAATAATTATATACATTTTAATGAAGTGTTAGAATTGCATTGTATTTTTATTAGCTATAGCTACTTCTTAATTATGTTATTTATTAAACAGCATGACCTTTAACAATAAGATATTTATATTATAAGGACAGGTATGTTTGGCTGATGCAGTCATGCACATACTAGAAAGAGTGAGACTGCAGCATGAGCGGTCCTTTAACAATAAGATATTTATATTATAAGGACAGGTATGTTTGGCTGATGCTGTCATGCACATACTAGAGAGTGAGACTGCAGCATGAGCGGTCCTCTAACAATAAGATATTTATATTATAAGGACAGGTATGTTTGGCTGATGCTGTCATGCACATACTAGAGAGAGTGAGACTGCAGCATGAGCGGTCCTCTAACAATAAGATATTTATATTATAAGGACAGGTATGTTTGGCTGATGCTGTCATGCACATACTAGAGAGAGTGAGACTGCAGCATGAGCCGTCCTTTAACAATAAGATATTTATATTATAAGGACAGGTATGTTTGGCTGATGCTGTCATGCACATACTAGAGAGAGTGAGACTGCAGCATGAGCGGTCCTCTAACAATAAGATATTTATATTATAAGGACAGGTATGTTTGTCTGATGCTGTCATGCACATACTAGAGAGAGTGAGACTGCAGCATGAGCGGTCCTCTAACAATAAGATATTTATATTATAAGGACAGGTATGTTTGGCTGATGCTGTCATGCACATACTAGAGAGTGAGACTGCAGCATGAGCGGTCCTCTAACAATAAGATATTTATATTATAAGGACAGGTATGTTTGTCTGATGCTGTCATGCACATACTAGAGAGTGAGACTGCAGCATGAGCGGTCCTCTAACAATAAGATATTTATATTATAAGGACAGGTATGTTTGTCTGATGCTGTCATGCACATACTAGAGAGTGAGACTGCAGCATGAGCGGTCCTCTAACAATAAGATATTTATATTATAAGGACAGGTATGTTTGTCTGATGCTGTCATGCACATACTAGAGAGAGTGAGACTGCAGCATGAGCGGTCCTCTAACAATAAGATATTTATATTATAAGGACAGGTATGTTTGGCTGATGCTGTCATGCACATACTAGAGAGTGAGACTGCAGCATGAGCGGTCCTCTAACAATAAGATATTTATATTATAAGGACAGGTATGTTTGGCTGATGCTGTCATGCACATACTAGAGAGAGTGAGACTGCAGCATGAGCGGTCCTCTAACAATAAGATATTTATATTATAAGGACAGGTATGTTTGGCTGATGCTGTCATGCACATACTAGAGAGAGTGAGACTGCAGCATGAGCGGTCCTCTAACAATAAGATATTTATATTATAAGGACAGGTATGTTTGGCTGATGCTGTCATGCACATACTAGAGAGAGTGAGACTGCAGCATGAGCGGTCCTCTAACAATAAGATATTTATATTATAAGGACAGGTATGTTTGTCTGATGTTGTCATGCACATACTAGAGAGTGAGACTGCAGCATGAGCGGTCCTCTAACAATAAGATATTTATATTATAAGGACAGGTATGTTTGTCTGATGCTGTCATGCACATACTAGAGAGAGTGAGACTGCAGCATGAGCGGTCCTCTAACAATAAGATATTTATATTATAAGGACAGGTATGTTTGTCTGATGCTGTCATGCACATACTAGAGAGTGAGACTGCAGCATGAGCGGTCCTTTAACAATAAGATATTTATATTATAAGGACAGGTATGTTTGGCTGATGCTGTCATGCACATACTAGAGAGTGAGACTGCAGCATGAGCGGTCCTTTAACAATAAGATATTTATATTATAAGGACAGGTATGTTTGGCTGATGCTGTCATGCACATACTAGAGAGAGTGAGACTGCAGCATGAGCGGTCCTTTAACAATAAGATATTTATATTATAAGGACAGGTATGTTTGGCTGATGCTGTCATGCACATACTAGAGAGTGAGACTGCAGCATGAGCGGTCCTTTAACAATAAGATATTTATATTATAAGGACAGGTATGTTTGGCTGATGCTGTCATGCACATACTAGAGAGTGAGACTGCAGCATGAGCGGTCCTTTAACAATAAGATATTTATATTATAAGGACAGGTATGTTTGGCTGATGCTGTCATGCACATACTAGAGAGAGTGAGACTGCAGCATGAGCGGTCCTCTAACAATAAGATATTTATATTATAAGGACAGGTATGTTTGGCTGATGCTGTCATGCACATACTAGAGAGTGAGACTGCAGCATGAGAAAAACATACCTGGACTTAAAAAATATTACAACCAACGCTGAATGTGCAGTGGAGAGTAGATCAGGAAACTGCACGAGAAAAGCATGAGGACGGCGCAGCTCAAAGTGAATTTGATAATAAATTGAAAAGTATAATTTTTTTTATAAATGAATATTTAAAGGCACACTGAAAACAAATTTTTTCTTTCACGATTCAGGTAGAGCATGGAATTTTAATAAAATTTTAAATTTAATACTATTATTTTTTTTTCTTCAGTCAGTCTCCTTGGAGCTTGATTTGAAAAAGAAGGAATGTAATTGTAAAGCTTAAGAAATGGAACAATTTTTAGTTCAGCATCTTGGATAGCGATTGCTGATTGGTGGCAACATTTAGCCAACAATTATCAAGCACTACCCAGGTACTGACCCAAGGATGGGCTGGCTCATAGGCTTACATTAATTGTTTTTCAAATAAAGATAGTTACCAAGTGGTTAATTTATCAAGCTCGATACGGGGCTTCATGCCCCTGAGGCTCGCCGGAAAAGTTATGAAACAACTGTCGTCATTTATTGATGTGCGGCGGACATGATACGCTACATCGTATCATTTCCCCTCACACATTAATACATTAACCCCCAAGAGAACACAGCAAATTTGATAATAGGAGTAAATTAGAAAGTTGATAAAAAAAAACCATTGATGCTCTATCGGAATCATGAAAGAAATAATTTGGGTTAATTGTCCCTTTACGTTTGAATCTGACTTTGTGCCCCATAAAGTTGATTAAAGTTTATCCCTTGCCTTTATTTATAAATCATGAGAAGACAAATATATATAATCCAAAAAATGAATATATTTGGTCTTGGTTAAGCAAAGTTTCCATCTTTAATTCTGTAAATATTATAAAAAAGGCCTTAAATGGATAATAAACAGTAAACACAAACATTTTATTTCAAGATAGAGATTAAAATTTAAACAATTATATTATTTAATAGTAAGTCATTATTTCTTCATTCACATGGAATCTTTATTTGAAAGCAGGAATGAGCATTTTTTAGGTGCAGAACCTGGGTTGCACTTGCTTATTGGTTTGTTAAATGTTGCCACCAATCTCAAAAGCTCGCCAGGGTACTAAAACAAAAAATGGCCAGGCTCTGTCCTGTCCTTAACTTATCAAACTACAATTTCAAATAAAGATAACAAGAGAAAAAAGACAAATTAATAATAATAATAGGAGTAATTTAGAAAGTTGATTAAAAAATAAATGCTCTAGCAGAATCATGAAATAAATTTTCAGAGTTTACTATCCCTTTAAGCTTGACTTACATTCCTGCTTTTTCAAATAAAGATGCCATGACAATGAAAAATAATATTAATTGAATGTATTTCTTTAGTTTACACATTGTGGCCTGTGTAGTATGTACACACAGGCTAACACACACTAGAGTTAGTTTTTTACTAAAAAATGTAGATTAAAAAGCGCAGGGTAAAGACACCAAACTCCTGATATACCTAAAATGTCCCCTAATATAGGTGTATAAGAATGGATAAAAAATTAAAATTAAACAGGAGCGCTATAGCTAAAGGTGCGGATGTAGGTGAAATAAATATACAAACTAGTGGGTGTCAGAACTACACAATTTACGTGTTCAACTTCAATATAAATTTAAAATAATAGGAAAGTGTCAGATGCTTAGTGATAAAGTGATTCGTGCATTCTGTGGTTACAAAAAGTTATTTAAAAAGCAAAATAAGCTGAAGTAAAACAGTGACAAGTTAAGTGTTATTTAGCAGGGCTCTGCCTGAAAGTTCTTATTTAATGCAACATACACAAATAACAGAGTAAAAACACAATATATTAAAAAACGGACGTCTCCGTATATAGCTAAATATGCCAAATACACCGATACTGTCAAAATGTATCTCCTTATATTCAGAGAAGGGATACAACAGTTCCAGTTAAGGTTATTAAGTGGATTGGTGATACAGTCTTACCCCCAAACAATTGCGGCTTTTGATGAAGGAAGAAGGAAAATTACCGCCGTAGCGGAAGTGACGTCACTTATAGGGGCGCTGGCCTGATTGAGCACTCCGATTGGTTCCTGTTGCGATCGCTTCCAGGTATCGGCTTCTTAGTTCCACAGTAGTAAAGTATCCGCTCTTTGTGTGCCCAAATGCACGCAGGATACTATTAACGGCTGTTGTGTGTTAAAATCGAGAGTATCCATTATATTCTTCACCACAATTACTTCTGTAATGAAGAGAAGTTCTATAGGCAGATCTGTGGGACGGCGATGGGGACCAGGTTCGCGCCTAGCTATGCTAACTTGTACATGGCCAAATGGGAAGAAATCTTCTGGGAATCGTGCCCAGCGGGCGCGGACCTGGTCTTCTATCGCCGCTATATCGACGATATCATATTGATATGGAAAGGAACACAAGAAGACCTAGAATACACCTTTAAGGTGATGAACCAAAATGAAGCAAATCTCCATTTCACATATGAGTGTAGTCAAAAATCCCTAACATACCTCGATCTAAAAATAGAAATCAAGGGCAATGTCATTGAAACATCAACTCACTTTAAAAAGGTGGACAGTAATAACTATGTCCACCAAACCAGCTGTCATCACAAAAATTGGAAAGCGAACATCCCAAAGGGACAACTTTTAAGGATGAAAAAGAACTGTTCAGACCCACAAAAATGGGAAGAACAAGCCCAAATAATCAAGGCAAAATTTGTTGAAAGAGGCTATGATGAAAAATTCCTGGACCAGAAGATAGAGGAAGTAGAGAAAATTGAAAGAAAAGAATTAACTAAATATAAAGATAAGATAAGTGGGAACGAAAACAGTGAAATCCTCAATGTACCATTTATAACGGAATATAGTGCAAACAGCTATATCATTGAGAACATCTTCCAGAAGCATTGGAACATCTTGAAGGATGATGACATCCTTGGAGAAAAACTACCCCAAAAACCGAAATTTGTGTATAGAAGGGCTAATAACTTGAAGAACAAGCTAGCCCCAAGCACAAAAAAAGTCAAAAAGTCAGAAATAAAAGATGCATTCGGGAAAACTGTAAAAGGTTTTTTTCCCTGCCACACATGCAAAGCATGCAAATGTGGGAGTAAATCCACGGAATTCCAGTCACATAACAGCCAAGAAAAATATAAAATCAAGGATCTCATACGCTGTCAAGATAAAAACGTTGTGTATCTACTCCAATGTCCATGTGGTCTCCAATACGTGGGGCAAACCTCAAGGGCACTGAGAGACAGAATACGCGAGCACCTGCTGTGCATTGAGAAATTGAACAAAGAGACCGCATTGTATAAACATTTCTCCGAAAAACATCTCGGAGATACTAGAACACTGAAATACATGGGAATACAAAAAGTACCAAAAGACTGGAGAGGAGGCAACCAAGAGAAAAGACTACTCACAGAAGAATCAAAATGGATATTTCGTCTGGATTGTCTCTTCCCGAGAGGACTAAACAATAAAGAAGATCTGTCCCACTTATTAAATCTGAACTAAAGCAAAACTAAAAAAACACTTACTCTCTGCCAACCATAGCCGCTCCTTGAAAAACAAAGGACATGAACATAATTAAGCTTTCCAATTTCTGACTGAAAATCTGAAGAATAGGTGAGACCATCTCATAAAAAACTGTTGGTCCGTGATGTAAATAGAAACACGTGATGAGATATATATGTATATATATATATATATATCCTTTTGAAATTTTGATCTGCCAAAAATTAATCCAATTTGATTTGCCAAAAATCAAATATAAAAAAAGCTGTGCAAATAAACTCTCTCCCTATGTATCCCCTCTCTCAAGTAGATGTGTAATCAATAATAGTAATTCACACTGAAAAAGCGACCCTAGGGGGCAAGCTGCACCCGAGTTCAAAAGACATTTGTCGTAACAACAGACAACCCGTTACCCTACAAGTTATAAGAACAAGAATACGACCCATAAATAAATGCTACCCATAAGAATCCTGCCCTTGACTTAGGAGTGAATATATTTATAGCAACATAAAGCCAATTAGAGGACACAGAGACAAATTAGATTAGCCTGGGTCCATTAGAAACAAACATACAAATAATAAAAACCTCCTTTGTATAGAATAACATTTGCCTTAATTTTATTTTTAATGTTATTTTTTATTATTATTTTCTAATGTTACTTTATATTTAGTTCACTAAGGAAAGTCTGTATGGATCAAGCACTCGAAATTAACATATTATATTCAATCTCGAAAGTCATAAATTACCCAACCCTATCACCAAAATTACAACAAATCTATGCAGATTAGTTCAATCACCCCTCACAGCGAATAAATATTAGAAATAACAAACACGTCAAGAAAATCCAAGACCTAGAAAAAGTGATATATAGCACCTACAAACCACAAAACAAGTAGTCTTTAAAGCTTGTAAATATTTTTTAATATAGTTTGGAGAATCAGTAAGAAACTGGGATTAAATGTGACTAAACCATTGACATATTTGGCCAAAAGATCAGCTTAAATCTGATCTTAAAACGCAAGGATCATTGTAAAATGTCTATTTTTATAATTTTATAATATAGCAATGTTTTGGAAAACTTTTATAATATAGCAATGTTTTGGGAAACTGACCCTTTCTTTATAACAAGTGAACCATATGTTACGATTAGGGAAAATCCTGATATAAATGATGTAAATTGTATTGCACATATCGCAGTAATACGAAGCAAAATCAAAGCTTTTTCCTAATATTCATTTAGATAGGAGCATGCCGCAACTATAAGGAAAGTTTTTTCTAAATATTCACATAACAAGCTACAAGTTGACTTTATATTTTTATCGGCACTAAAGAAAATGCAGTATCTTGATCTCTCTTAAAATAACAGCAACCAATAGAAAACTTTAGAATCTCACACACCCTTTAATTGAACCAATCACTAAAGAGTATGGACGCTCCAGAAACTGGTTAGCGTCCAGTCACCCTGGTTACCAAAAACACCACCTGGGATAATAGAATATCCAAACTCTAAAGCCCGCCCCCCACTCAGCTAACCATACTAAAGAGTATGGACGCTTCAGAAACAAGTTAAGCGTCCAGTCACCCTGGTTACCAAAAATAACAGAAGATCCAAACTTCAAAGCCCGCCCTCCATTTAGCCAATCAGAAAGGTCTATAAATCTAAGACCAATATATCGAAGCATATATATACAAAAAAGGGCTAAGTGACCAGACATGTAAAAGCAAAATAAATACGCAGAAAGAAAATAAAAACTCCTAATAGGAACACTGTGATTACAGAAATATAGGGATAAATTGAGTCACGCGAAACCGGAAGTGGCAAGGTGCACTTCCTGTACACACGATAATTGAAGAATCACAAAATAAGGTATATAAAGACCCCAATAACACTAAAAAACCAGTCTTGATAAAGGTCAGTGGATGACCGAAACGCGTCGACTGGTGAGTGATATTCTGATAATACTAATCCTAAAAAAACCATCTACACTATTGTTATTTCTTTTTTTGGCAGAAGGATTTTCATCTGCAAACAAGTTCATTTTGAAGACACAATAGTTCCCTCAACTTTGGAGAAAACTCCTACACCCACACTTAAATATTCGTTTGGATTGTGTGATTAACCAACACAAATTTGAACAGACTTTCTTTTTTACCTCCCTTACCACTTTTTAACACTTGCTTTTTGGTTTTACCATTGTTTTTCACCGGATTCATTTTGCACATTGCACTGGATACATTTGGACTATTTTTGGAAATTGTTGATTCACTTTTATTGACATTTTAACAAACACAGTTTGGACTTCCTTTTGGGAAACTCAAATAATTTTTGTTGTCACTGTTCTCCGCTTATCCTTTTTTTGAACAGTTTTTTAACATTTTTATTTTTATTTTGTTAAGTTCACATCTTGTTTATCACCTTCCTACATATTCATTCGTTTACACCTCTACTAGGAACACACCTTTCAACACTATATAAACACCTTCATTTTCCAGACAGCCTATATTTACTGCTGTACCACGACACAGGCCGACATTTAGTCATCAATATTGTATTATTTTGCATTGTATTTTCGTCATCCTTTATATTTTTTTGTCATCCTCTGTAAAATCTTGGATCCTCGATTATTTGTTTTATATGTTTTAAACCAACATTGTTTTATACAGTTTTATATATTTTTATATATTTTATCATATTGTTTATTACAATAAAGTGCCGTTAAATTGTCACATTGTTTTACCATTTATACTTGATAAGCATTCAAGATATACCATCCTGACCCTGCCAGTGTGTTTGGCGCTTTGATATCACTTCTTCTGTTAAATGCAGCTGTTGGAGTAGAGGCAAAGTTCCATTTATAACCTTCAATAAGGCTTGTAATGTCGGTACAAAGACAAGTACCAGGAAGATGCAAAATTAAAAGTTCTACAAACGACAAGCAGCATCAATTTGTGACAGCAACTGATGGCTGTGATATACTCCTTGAGGTTTAAAAGTTAGCAACAAACATCAACGCGTTTCTCCCTCTGCAGGGCTTTCTCAAGATGAGGTGTTGCAGCAGGTGCACCTTTTTAAAAAGGTGTATCTCAGTCTCTTATTGGTTACATTTTATTAGTCATAGAGAAAGGGGTGTATGTCTTTATTTAAAGGTGGTATTGGCAAATCATCATTTGTTGAGAACAATAATATATCAGCTTTAGTTACTAGATTAAAAATTAGGAATAAACCCCATATATTTATCTAAAATAGTCAGTTATAAAGTGCAATAGTGATAGTGGTGTTCTAACTAAGTGTAAAAGATAGCTAAATAAAAGTATTGGAACAAACTACATAATAAAATGAGGGCATTAGTAAAATCTAAAAATTATGTAAAAACATAATGCAGAGTACTTGGTTATGAATAAAACATATCTATACCCTTATTATAAAAAAGTGAATTTTCTGTATTGTTAAAAATAAAAATACATATATATTGAAGGACATCTTATTAAAAGGGACACAGGTATAAATCAGGGGATACAACTTAAAAATGATCTGATAAAAATTAATCTAATAGAAATGAAGAGATATCTAACTCTGAATTCAAACCAGCAGGAAATAGAGTGTTATATTTATATATGAGTTCAGCCTCTTTGAGTTTCAAATTTTTTTCTATATTTCCACCTCTCCAATTTTGCTTAAAATGTGCTATCCCCCAATATTTTAAATCAGAGGTTCTCCCATTATGTACTAGTTTAAAATGTTTATAGAGGTTAGTGTCTTCCACTCCCTTTTCAATACAGAGGAGATGTTCCCTTATCCTATCTTTTATCATTCTTTTTGTTTCCCCAAAATATATCAAATCACAAGTACATTTTAAAATATAGATGACCCCTTTGGTGGTACATCTAATACACTCTTTAATACTAAAATCCTTCCCCGATTTCTGAACTTCTATTGTACTTCTTTTGTCACTGTGTTTACAAGCCTTACAGGAATAACAGGGAAAGAAACCTACTATTTTCCCTCCTTGTAAACTTTTCTGTATGGTTGCCCTTGTTTTAGTGCAATGTGCACTCGGTGCCAGAATAGATTTGAAGTTTTTAGATTTTCTAAAAATCATTTTAGGTTTCAATGGTAAAGAGTCTCCTATAATAGGGTCTGCTTTGAGTATGCCCCAGTTTTTATTTAAGATCTTTCTCATTAGGCCATGATCTGCGCTATACTCTGTAATGAATGGGACATTGATTATCTCTGTGTTTACAATATTAGTCTTTTGTTTGTATGAAAGTAGGGTTTTTCTATCGGTCTCCCTAGCCCGTGATACAGCCTTATTTACAGTCTCTTTATTATATCCTCTATCTAGGAATTTTTCCATTAGAATTCCAATCTGATTTTCAAAGTCTTGAGGTCTAGAACAATTTTTCTTAATCCTTAGACTTTGGCCAAAAGGGATGTTGTCTTTCCATTGCTGGAGATGACAACTATTGGCATGTATGAAACTGTTAGAGTCCACTTCTTTAAAGTGGGTTTTTGTTTCCACTACATTATTTACCACCATGATTTCCAAATCTAAGAATATGACAGTTTCTCTACTATAATTAAAGGTGAATTTTAAGCCCCTATCATTAGCATTCATATTATCAAACATCCTTAATAGCTCTATTTCAGTCCCTCTCCATATTAGCAGGACATCATCGATGTACCGTCTATAGAGCACGAGGTCTGCACCATAGCTACCCTCCTGGAAGAAAGATTCTTCCCAATTGCCAACAAACAGGTTGGCGTAGCTAGGTGCAAACCTCGTGCCCATAGCCGTACCCTCTATCTGTAAAAAGAATTTGTTATCATGCATAAAATAATTATTTTTTAATATAAAAGCTATACTTTTTAATAAAAACTGCTTTTGTTCAGCCTTCATATCTGGATCAGTGCTTAAATATTGATCAATAGCTGAGACCCCTTTCTCATGGTCTATTACTGTATATAATGATGTGATGTCTCCGGTGACTATAATAAAATTATCCTCCCAGACTAAATTTTCCAAAATGTTTAAAACAGCAGTTGAATCCTTAAGATATGAGTCCAGATTTTTTACAAATTTCTGTAGAAAGATGTCCACATATTGTGATAAGTTTGAGGATAATGCCCCTATTCCTGAGATAATTGGTCTACCCGGTGGTTTTTCAACATTCTTGTGAATTTTAGGAAGGAAGTAGAACTATAAAAGAAAATTGTTTTTGAAAACTTACCGGTGCTTGACACAGGCGGCTGTCCGCTCCACTGCTCCAACTGCAAAGACAGCATCACGAACAGTGTTCCATGCCGCTTGCTTTGCCGAGGAGGAAACACTGGACGAAAACAAGATGTGCCGGACTTTCAGCACAGCAGACACAAGACAAAAATTTTCCTCTGGTGTAAACATTGGCCCTCTATGCCTTGGTGATGTGGCACGCTGTTCAGCAGCACTAGAGTCAAACTCCTCAGAGGTTGTAAGTGGCCTCCTCCTCTTACATTGTTTTTTGGCACTGGTGTGCTTACCATGCCTCTCCTTGTCCCTACCTACCCTCTCCCTAGTACCAAGGTCCCTATCCCTATGTACAGGGTGCCTATGATGAATCCTATGCCTATCCCTACCTCTATCACTATCCCTATTATTATTACTAGTACTCTCCCTAGCTCCACTATCACTACCTCTAGTACTCTCCCTAGCTACACTGTCCCTATCACCTCCATGAACAATACCAATTTCTCTAAAAGACATTCTCTCTCCAATATCAAACTGCTCTCTTCAACTCACAAAAATTATAAGAATCAGATATTAGTTACATGGGTGTGGCTATAGTGTGCAGGAGTGATGCAAGCATAATTGTCAACCAGGCTGCCTGATTGGCTGCACAGTGCACACACACTGCACACTGCACAGTCTAAATAATTATAAAGATAAGTGTTTAAATGACATATTAAATTTATTTATTAATAATATATTACAGTCATTTAAAAGTGGAATACAATACATTTCATTTCTGAATAATATTTGATATGATTAAATAATATCTAATCGAATAGAAAAAACAAATCGAATGTATCTGAAATAATCGAACCGAATCGTATACGAAATTAAAAAAAACGTCATAAATTACTATTCGGACCGAAATTAAATTCGGACCGAAATTACGCATCGGTCCAAAATTACGTATCGGTCCGAAATTACAAATCGGTCCGAAATTCGAATGGCGGTTTCGAATGAATCCGAAAGAACAAATTAACTAAATTACGAACGTTACCGAAACGAATAAAGTACGCATACTGAATTAATTTGACCGTACCGAACCGAAAAAAAAACAACGAATAGAAACAAAACAAATTTTTCGACCGCGCACATGTCTACTCCTGAGATTCTATTCCAACTGTAAGCTTATACTATACTATTTTACTACTACTATTTTTAAACTACTCAAAGTTTTCTATGTGTTATTTACAATTTCTTTTAAAAACTTTTGATGACTTTATGCATTAAACATTTTTGATGCTCAAATTCTTATAGCGTGTGTGACTTAAACATATAAAAGTATAGTGGACCGAAGCGTTCTATATAAGAGCTTTTATGATAATCATACAGTATCCTCTGACATAAGACCTGTTAGAGAAACTGAGTTATTGTGCTTATTACTATGCGCCATGTGCTTAACAAATCTTTCTTTGTCCTGGTGTATAGGGCCAATACCCTCATGGCAAGGCTGTTTTATATCATATCTACTGAAAATGTATAGTTGATAATAAGTCAAGATTCCAACTCATTGTGAACTTACAAGTATCTATAGGGGTTAGCTCTTATCTCTTTTATATAAAAGGTGCCTTTATCCTAATTTAGCTAACGCCTGAGTTATAAATTAGTTTGGATCCTATGACATCTAAAGATGCATTTATGTAAGCTAAGAAGTAGAATGTTATATTCCTTATATCTTATTCACACCCTTTTATTACACATTTACATTATACGTGCTCTAAAAGTAGTCTTCAGAGTATTAATTTTATTTTTTTTGATTGAACATTTATTTCATTATGGCAGGCATGCCTTAGGGGTTATTTACCCTATGTGCTCAAAACATCACCACTATATCTTGTATACTAGCTATATGGCCATATCCCTCCTTTAACTTGGTACAATATAACGACTACCCTCTAACAGTCCTCTACAAGCTTTGTCCACACTTAGAGCATATTCATATTTGCTATTTGCCTTTAAGTACCTTGAATAAAAGTTACATTTCACTTTTACCCCTGAAGTGCTCTGGATTCTTCCTATACTATAGTATTTGGATGTTTGTCTGATTCCCCCCAGATACTTATAGAGCTTTTTATCTCCCAACATCCACGATTAATACAATTCACTAATTACATCAAGAAGAAAAAAAAGAACTAGGATTTTTTTTGTTTTTGTTTATTTATTTATTTTTATTAAACAAAATACAATGAATTACATTACAATATTAAATGTATACAGACAATCCAGAAGGAAATAAATGTTAGTAGACAACTCCAGTATACATTAGTGATTTGCCAAATTAAATGTAAACCTTCTAATGTGCTTTATATAAGCAAAATAAAGCTGGTAGTGAATGAAATAATGGAATAGAGGAGACTGCTTTTGGGCCTCAAAATAAACCTCTTTTTTAATAATTAGTTTAAAAAAATGTGCACTTGGATTTTATATTAGGATTTAACTTGGTTATATGGTTTTTAGTTGAATTATAGCTGACCATCCCCTAATAGGTTGTAAATGAGCAAAATATCCTAAATCCTAAAAGCAGCGTAAGCTTCCTGTCTATAAAGCTTTATGTCATGGAGCACACATGGAGAGTTACACAGATGTAGCCTTATATACAGCTGTATAGAGATAGGATCCTCGGGTTGTGAACAATAGTAAAACACACCACTCTGGCCGCGAGCAGCGCCCCTTCAAATGAAGGGAAAGGGAGGAGGATTGCTATCAATAGACATATATTGTTAGGACAGAACCTACATATTTATATTACTATGTAATGAAACTGGTGTCATACATAGGTATAAGTAGTAAAAGGCAGCTCTAATGTGGCTAGGCAGAATTTCAGCATGGATACACAGAAAGTGAGGGAAGTCTAATAAGACCTAGATTAGTGTTGTTACCACAATGACAAACATAACATTTGTAAAAGCTAGGCAGCTGCAAACTCCTACCAATAAGTTATCAAATAGTCTTGGGTTATCACTGTTCAGTGATCAGACAGAAATTGTCTTCATATAAAGCACTTAACCCTAGGAATATAGTGGTGGAGGAAAGGCTAATGTATTTGTTGAAGCACAGAGTAAAGGAGCACCAGCCAGGAGATAAAGTTTAAAATAAACAAATTTTATTTGAACACTCGTTAAAAAAACAAGGATACCAGGCCATATAGTAAAATAGGGAGGTCAGCAAAGCAAACAGCTGACGCATTTCGGCTTAGAGCCGTAGTCAAAGCTGACAAACTTTGCCCTAGGAAATACTTATAAAACCCTAAGCTGCCTCCTATTGGTCAATGGATATTTTAATTAACACATAAGTACATTTATATTGACAAGTGTTTTTTTTTTTGTTTTTGTTTTTTCAACCACAGCAGATTAGCCCAAGAACTCTATGTTATTCAGTTAACAGTAAATGCAAAATTCATACAATAAGATAGTAACATCATGTGCACAAATGTGATATAAACCTCTGGCTACATAATTACAACAACTTGTTTAGTTTGGTTTATCTTACTTGTATAAATAAAAGATTCAAAACAAAGCTATAATATAAACAGAGTATGCCCTATAGTTAGAGCTACATCGACTCTGCAAAAACTTTGTGAGGATGCCTTCTATTTTTTATTTGTTTCATGGATGCAAAAGAATGAAATTGGATTACTGCTAACTATTGACTTTTTTCAAACAATTTACGTTAGGATAAATACAAACATCAGGACACTCAATGGGATGTGAACCTAAGATTGCATAAATTTTAACCACTTATCAGTTTCAATTATACTTTATATATGAAAAAAGGGGATCTTTTTTAAAAATTAAAAATTAAATTTCAATATCAACAAAAACAGCCTTGTTTTAGTATGTTTTTCATAAATACAATAGAATGGGAATAAATTACTGCAAAACTGTATTCTGTTAAAGAGGTTGAGGTCAGAAAATCACTGCCAGAAATTAATTAAGTCATAATCTGAATTGAATCCTTCTGGAAATCTAGTTTTTAACTTTAAAATCCAGAAGACCTCTCTTTTACCCAACAGTTTTTCCATATCACCCCCTCTCTGGGGGGGCAAGATACTCTCTATACAGGACCACTTGAAAGAGTCCGCATTTTTGGTGTGCTCATGGGTAAAGTGCTGTACCAATGGAGTACTGGCAGTACCATATTTAATGCTAGAGAGGTGCTCCCTGATTCTGGTTCTCACCTCGCGTGTTGTGAGACCTACATACTGTTTGTTACATACTACACAATTGATCATGTACACAACAAAAATGGATCTACAATTAAGACATGAACACATGAAATAAGTCTGCCCTGTAACTGAAGATCTCAACACAACTCCTGTTTCCACTTTTTCACAGGCCACACATGAGCTATTGTGGCATTTGTACATCCCCACAGAGGACAACCACTATGAATTACTCTGTCTTGTGGAGTGAAGTTTGGTAGGTGCCACAAAGTTTCCATTTGTCCTACTTCTCTTATAGGCAAACTTGCAATAATTCCGCTAGATTTAGAGTTTTGTCGGTAAAAACCTGCGGCTCTAACGCTCCTTTTTTTCTCCAGCGCTCCCTTAAGACAACGCTGGTATTACGAGTTTTCTGAATGACTGCGTTAGCCTCAGAAAAGTGAGCGTTGAGCCAAATTTAGCTCCACTTCAACCCTCAATACCAGCGTTGCTTACGGTAGCGGTAAGCTGGAAAAACGTGCTTGTGCACGATATCCCCATAGGAAACAATGGGGCTGAGCTGGCTGTAAAAAAACCTAACACCTGCAAAAAAGCAGCGTTCAGCTCCTAACGCAGCCCCATTGTTTCCTATGGGGAAACACTTTCTAAGTCTACACCTAACACCTTAACATGAACCCTGAGTCTAAACACCCCTAACCTTACACTTATTAACCCCTAATCTGCCGCCCCCGCTATCACTGACACCTGCATTTTTTTTTTTTTATTTTTTTTTTTTTTAATATTTTTATTGAGGATTAAGATAAACATACAGAAAATCTGACATGTAATATTACAACAAAAAGCCAAATGGATACATAGGCAGAAAAATAAAATACAGTAACTCAGCCATTATATCAAAGCAATTACAGTATAATAAAATAAATCATAAAATTATCCAATACTAATCCTCAAGTTTTCTACCTCCTGTGATACAAATGGAGCCACTTTTGGGCTTTCAATACAGAAGAGAAGAAATTTACAGGAGGGATGTATTAATATCAGGTCCCATATAGACCAGTTACAGGCTATCATAACATAGTTACCAACTTTATGCCTTATACTTCAAATATTTAGATCACTTTTGGGCCTTCAAATCATAAGTTAAACACAGCTGATATATTCAGTTTATATAAAAGAAGTATTTATGATCAGCTATAGAGGACTAAGATACTGTAAACCAGCCATAAGGAAGGGCCAGTCATACCACACCATACCCACATATGTGGAGGAGACTGTAAAAGTAATAAGGTGAGAGATATAGAGCTGCATAACTGATAGGATGTAAATAAATACCAATTGCTCTTAGAGAACTAAGCCAGAAAGCTCTAAGCATATTTGGAATCACCCCACGAGGGTTGCATGGGCATACTTATACTAAAATTGGACAAGCTAAAAATAAAACAAAATACAATTACAAGTTAAAATGATATAGTTTCAAGTTTACAATGATACTTTTACGTTGAGTATTTTTGTTACACTTTGCTAATTTCCACAGTGTGGCCTAATTTCAACGGTATGTTACAATATTATTGACATTCATATGCTTTAGCAGTGGACTGTTATTAGTCACAGTCTTTTGACGAACTGACCTTACAGTATTGGCCAGGTATATGTGATAGTACACTATATTCTAGTAGTGCTGGTTGTGCTGTTTTAACAGTGCTCTAAAGTACCTTGAAATGTATCCGTCTGTTGTTGCTGTATCCGTTGGGGAATGTTGCGGTTAAATATATGCCGCTACTTAGTTCCCTTCAGTGTGTCTGTTTAATGACACGTTATAAGTATACTGCGGTTAAATAAATGCCGCTGCTTGAGATGATTGGGTTCGATGGGTGAGTGGAGATGTTAAATCTCTCAGGCGGTTAAATATATGCCGCTGCGGTGACTTTGTTGCAGTATAAGCTCTACCTTCAGTAAAAAAGTGTGGATGTTGTTATACCCACTGACGTGAGTGTTTCTGGGGTTTTTCGTGACCGCTTGAAGTGTTGTCGGTCAGTGACCGATCAGGTTCTTCAAGGGTGATGGTTCCTGATATTTTGTTCGTCGGGTGTGAGATCTTTATCACTTCAGTTGTTGAGACTTCTGCTTCCGTTTACCGTCGGTCAGTGACCGATCTGCCTGTTGTGTTTGGATGTTTAGATGGAAGCGCTCTTCTTGTGTCCTGTGGTCTTGCAAATCTGTGTGAGGTTGCTCGGGTATCAACGCGTTTCGGCTTCAAAGCCTTTCTCAAGATCACAAGAAGAGCGCTTCCATCTAAACATCCAAACACAACAGGCAGATCGGTCACTGACCGACGGTAAACGGAAGCAGAAGTCTCAACAACTGAAGTGATAAAGATCTCACACCCGACGAACAAAATATCAGGAACCATCACCCTTGAAGAACCT
Source organism: Bombina bombina (assembly GCF_027579735.1). Lineage (NCBI taxonomy): Eukaryota > Metazoa > Chordata > Amphibia > Anura > Bombinatoridae > Bombina > Bombina bombina. Next base: position 62,436 of record NW_026512211.1, read on the forward strand.
GATCGGTCACTGACCGACAACACTTCAAGCGGTCACGAAAAACCCCAGAAACACTCACGTCAGTGGGTATAACAACATCCACACTTTTTTACTGAAGGTAGAGCTTATACTGCAACAAAGTCACCGCAGCGGCATATATTTAACCGCCTGAGAGATTTAACATCTCCACTCACCCATCGAACCCAATCATCTCAAGCAGCGGCATTTATTTAACCGCAGTATACTTATAACGTGTCATTAAACAGACACACTGAAGGGAACTAAGTAGCGGCATATATTTAACCGCAACATTCCCCAACGGATACAGCAACAACAGACGGATACATTTCAAGGTACTTTAGAGCACTGTTAAAACAGCACAACCAGCACTACTAGAATATAGTGTACTATCACATATACCTGGCCAATACTGTAAGGTCAGTTCGTCAAAAGACTGTGACTAATAACAGTCCACTGCTAAAGCATATGAATGTCAATAATACTTACTGGGGCTTATTGGAGAAGGGGGCAAATAGATATTAAAACTTCTGCACTAACTACGATATTACCATATACCCTGACATTTAATAGTGGATATCTTTAGTCTATGCTTACCGTGGAGCCCAGGGCTAGAGCCCAAACATACATATAGCCAAGATTATACATAAGTACACATGAGACCAATCAAATATGTGAAGGTATATAAAGAAAACAGTCTGAACATCATTTAAGCAAATTAGAGCAAACTAAACATGACACAAAAAACAAAGAACTAAAACTATTAAACTGCAATATCGTCTGGATTATGATCTATTACTCGTTATAGGGTATTTAGGGAAGTCCCCAGCAAATATCAGCTTAGCTGAGCAATGGAGTCCGGCATTACCCAGCGCTTAGTCAAAATTTTAACCGACCCCAGCCGGTTCTTGAATGCTGGGGCAGCGGTAGCTCCACAATTGAAGTCCCATGTAAGCTCCATATAGTCGCAACCTGCCATCTACGGCTCCACTAATTCTCTTCAGGGAGGCTGGGTATACTAATAGGATTCCGTTTTGCGTGGCCTTATCTTTGCGGAGTGTCCCCACACCGGCAGTTAGTGTCTCATCTACCATCCAGTAGTGTCTGCGGATTATCGCAATATCTTTAATTGTGGTACTCACAAGGCGGTAGCTGGTATTTCCATATTTAGCATAAGGCAAGATCAGGGCGTTGTCAGAGATACTCTTGGGTCCGGTCAGGACGGTATCTCCTATAGCCCGTGTCTCCTGCTCGCCCCATGCTGCCAATATGACTCTCTGTGTCTCCCTACGGATTGTTGGGGGGTCCGGAGTATATGTTGGCTTGAGAGTTGGAGACGGGTATGCAGAAACCGGCTCAATTTTATGCTGGTCAGCTCTCTGCATCTCTGCGATATCGTCTCTCTCTGAATCTTGGCAGCAGAAGTCTATCTTCACATTGCGATCGGTTACAGACTCCTGGCAACTCAAGGTACAGTCGGGAGTACCCTGGCTCAGTGGTCTCAGTGCGTCTCCTATGACTTTGTGCATCTGAATCTCAAAGTCTGTCAGCATGGCCTGTATAGCATAATATAACCCGTCCATGGCTGGATTATTCAGTATAGTACTCGATAGGGTATAAAGCAATAGGCAGTGGCCCTGTGCTCTAGAAATTGATGACAGCGTATATAGCTGTTTTGCCTGATATTTCAGGAATCGGGAGGGTAAATGAGGATGCGGGCCGGTGTTTAGGCCTCCGCTGCGCACCTCGTTTATTCCGGTCTGCTAGGCTAAAGTTCGAAGTGTAGAGAAAAAAGAAACCTATAAATCCGTTCCTCAGGTGTTATTCTATAACTCAGCAGTGTGATAGGATTTAGGTTGTTGGTCAGAGGAGTGATAGACAGCGGATCTAACTGCTCCAGAACTCAGCTGAAATTAAAAAGCAGCCATCTTGGTCGGTGTTTGGACCCGCCCCCATTGACACCTGCATTTTATTAGTAACCCCTAATCTGCAGCTCCGGACACCGCCGCCACCTACATTATCCCTATGAACCCCTAATCTGCTGTACCTAACATTGCCGACACCTACATTATATTTATTAACCCCTAATCTGCCCCCCCCAACGTCGCCGCCACCTACCTACACTTATTAACCCCTAATCTGCCGCCCCAAACGTCGACGCTACTATAATAAAGTTATTAACCCCTAAACCTAAGTCTAACCCTAACACCCCCCTAAATTAAATATAATTTAAATAAATCTAAATAAATTTACTATAATTGAATAAATTATTCCTATTTAAAACTAAATACCTATAAAATAAACCCTAAGATAGCTACAATATAATTAATAATTACATTGTAGCTATTTTAGGATTTATATTTATTTTACAGGCAACTTTGTATTTATTTTAACTAGGTACAATAGCTATTAAATAGTTAATAACTATTTAATAGCTACCTAGTTAAAATAATTACAAAATTACCTGTAAAATAAATCCTAACCTAAGTTACAATTACACCTAACACTACACTATCAATAAATTAATTAAATAAATTACCTACAATTATCTAAACTAAAATACAATTAAATAAACTAAACTATAGTACAAAAACAAACACTAAATTACAAAAAATAAAAAAATATTACAAGAATTTTAATCTAATTACACCTAATCTAAGCCCCCTAATAAAATAAAAAGCCCCCCAAAATAATAAAATTCTCTACCCTATACTAAATTACAAAAGTAATCAGCTCTTTTACCAGCCCTTAAAAGGGCGTTTTTGCGGGGCATTGCCCCAAAGTAATCAGCTCTTTTACCTGTAAAATAAAATACAAGACCCCCCACAACATTACAACCCACCAGATCGGCAGTCATCTTCATCCAAGCGGCATCTTCTATTTTCATCCTTACATTACATCAGCCAATTGGATTTTTCATACCTTAATTCCGATTGGCTGATAGAATCCTATCAGCCAATCGGAATTCGAGGGACGCCATCTTGGATGACGTCATTTAAAGGACCAGTCATTCGTCGGGTAGTCGTCGGTAGAGCTGGATGTAACGCGCCGGAGGTCTTCAAGATGGAGCCGCTCATCGTCGGAAGGATGAAGATAGAAGATTCCGCTTGGATGTAGATGTCTGCCGGTTCGGATGTCCTCTTCTGCCCATATAGGATGAAGACTTCTGCCCAGCTGGAGGACCACTTGTGCCCATATCAGATGAAGAGTTCGGCTCCTACCTGCCCTTAAATACGATTTTGTGCAGAAATAACCCCTTTCAAATGGTCCTCAGATGCCAGAGGACTCCTCTAGGGAAGCTGGATGTCTCAGTCTGAATTAAAACTGCGCAGTTAGAGCGCTAAAATAGGCCCCTCCCACCATGTACTGGTAGTCAGAGGGGCCTTAAGAAAATACTCCTAGGAGTATCTGACTAGCCATGTGGAAACTAGGCCCCAAATAAAGACTTATCTCCCTCAGAGAAAAAACGTCCTATTTATGAAGTCATGTAAACGTTTTGTCACTAAGTAATATGAATATTATCATGAGAATTACCCTGTTTTGTAAGCATGATCCCAGTCGCTGTTAAATCACTGCATCAGGCTTACCTCAAATACACAGGCTCTGTCAGCATTTTCTAGAACATATTCATCTCTCTAGAAATAAAAATACTGAACATACCTCAAAGCAGGTAAACTGCAGCCGTTCCCCCAACTGAAGTTTTCCCATATTCATCAGTTATGTGTGAGAACAGCAATTGACCTTAGTTACAAACCGCTAAGATCATCAAACCTCCAGGCAGAATTCTTCTTCTAATTTCTGCCTGAGAGTAAAACAGTACAACGCCGGTACCGTTTAAAAATAACAAACTCTTGATTGAAGGTAAAACTACACTAAGTCACCACATATCTCTTGATACTTCCTTTCTTGTCGAGAGTTGCAAGAGAATGACTGGGGGTGGCAGTTAGGGGAGGGGCTATATAGACAGCTCTGCTGTGGGTGTCCTCTTGCAACTTCCTGTTGGGAAGGAGAATATCCCACAAGTAATGGATGAACCCGTGGACTGGATACACCTTACAAGAGAAATATAAGTTTATTTCATTTGAAAGAAAAAAACTTAAATCAAAAGCAGAAGAATCATACTGAAACAGCTGCCTGAAGAACTTTTCGTCCAAAAACTGCTTCCGAAGAAGCAAATACATCAAAACGGCAGAATTTAGTAAATGAATGCAAAGAGGACCAAGTTGCCGCTTTGCAAATCTGATCAACTGAAGCTTTATTCTTAAAAGCCCATGAAGTGGAGACTGATCTAGAAGAATGAGCTGTAATTCTCTGAGGCGGGGCCTGACCCGACTCAAAATAAACTTGATGAATCAAAAGTTTCAACCAAGAAGCCAAGGAAATAACAGAAGCCTTCTGACCTTTCCTAGGACCAGAAAATAAAACAAATAGACTGGAAGTCTTCCTGAAATCTTTAGTAGCTTCCACAGAATATTTCAAAACTCTTACCACATCCAAAGATTGTAAGGAACTTTCCAAAGAATTCTTAGGATTAGGACACAAGGAAGGGACAACAATTTCTCTACTAATGTTGTTAGAATTCACAACCTTAGGTAAAAATTAAAAAGAAGTCCGCAAAACTGCCTTATCCTGATGAAAAAATCAGAAAAGGAGACACAAGAAAGAGCAGATAACTCAGAAACTCTTCTAGCAGAAGAGATGGCCAAAAGGAACAACACTTTCCAAGAAAGTAGTTTAATGTCCAAAAAATGCATAGGTTCAAATGGAAGAACCTGTAAAGCCGTCAGAACCAAATTAAGACTCCAAGGAGGAGAAATTGATTAAATAACAGGCTTAATAAAAACTAAAGCCTGTACAAAACAGTGTATATCAGGAAGTATAGCAATCTTTCTGTGAAATAAAACAGAAAGAGCTGAGATTTGTCCTTTCAAGGAACTTGCAGACAAACCCTTATCCAAACCGTCCTGAAGAAACTGTAAAATTCTAGGAATTCTAAAAGAATGCCAGGAGAATTTATGAGAAGAACACCATGAAATGTAAGTCTTCCAAACTCTAAATACACTAGCCTCCGGTCCCGAGGCGAGCGGCTCTGCCCACCGCCTCCCCTGAGGGGGGCGGCTACCCTAGAAACAGATTTACGAGCTTGAAACATAGTATTAATCACTGAGTCAGAGAAACCTCTATGACTTAGTACTAAGCGTTCAATTTCCATACCTTCAAATTTAATGATTTGAGATCCTGATGGAAAACGGACCTTGAGATAGTAGGTCTGGCCGAATGGAAGTGGCCAAAACGGGCAACTGGACATCCAAACCAGATCCGCATACCAAAACCTTTGTTGTCATGCTGGAGCCACCAGCAACACAAATGATTGTTCCATGATGATTTTGGAGATCACTCTTGGAAGAAGTAAGCAGGATGATAACACCAAGGAAGTGTCAGCGCATCCCCTGCTTCCGCCTGAACATCCCTGGACCTGGACAGGTATCTGGGAAGTTTCTTGTTTAGATGAGAGGCCATGAAATCTATCTCTGGAAGACCCCACAACTAGTGATGTCCCGAACTGTTCGCCCGCGAACAGTTCACCGCAAACTTAGCTTGTTCGCGTTCGCCGCTACGGGCGAACATATGCGATGTTCCATCCGCCCCCTATGTGTCATCAGTGAGGAAACTTTGACCCTGTATGTCACAGCCTTCTGACACATTAGAGCCAATCAGCATCAGACACTCCCTCACAGACCCTCCCAGCTTCTTGGCAGCAGCCATTTTAGATCC
>NW_026512211.1:68704-171204 GCF_027579735.1 Bombina bombina
CTGCAACAATACCCAATTTTTCAGTCATTTGTACATGCCTAATTTTTATGGCCTCTGCTGCTGCTCTGTGGCTACAAAACTCAAAGCAAAAAAAAAGGCACATAACAGTGATTAAACTGTTAAGAATAGTACAACTTAACACACCACTCATATCTGGTGGACCATTAAATTGCACGCGCAGTGCCCCAAATTTGAAGGAGGAGGACCGACCAAGCATCTTTATCCGTCTCTTGGTTGCTCTAAATTATCTCTGGGTTCCATCTATGCCATACCTGTAGTTTATTGTGCAAAAGGGTGGCATATGTGGTGTTTCATGCTGTTGTGCCTGTTGAGGGTCGTGGCCCATGGTATAAAAAGGCTGAAGGAGAACGACCTGTACTGGGTGTCCAAGCACATTTTTTTGTTAAATGTTCCCAGTTCCTCTCAATTATCTCTGGGTTCCTCAAATCAATGCCATACCTGTACTCGATTGTGCAAAAGGATGGCATATGTGGTGTTTCATGCTGTTGTGCCTGTTGAGGTTCGTGGGCCATCTTATTAAAAGGCTGAAGGAGAACAAAGTGTACTGGTTGTCCAAGCATCTTTTTCCATCTCCCGGTTCCTAAAAATTATCTCCGGGTTTCTAAAATCAATGCTGTACCTGTACTCTATTGTTCAAAAGGATGCCATATGTCCTCTTTCCTGCTGTTGTTTTTGTTGAGGGTCCTGGACCCTCTTATAAAAAGGCTGAAGTAGAAAGAAGTGTACTGGGTGTCCAATCATTTTTTTGGTTCAATTTCCCAGTTCCAACAAATTATCTCTGGGTTTCTAAAATCAATGCTGTACCTATACTCTATTGTTCAAAAGGATGCCATATGTCCTCTTTCTTGCTGTTGTTTTTGTTGAGGGTCCTGGACCCTCTTTTAAAAAGGCTGAAGTAGAAAGAAGTGTACTGGGTGTCCAATCATTTTTTTGGTTCAATTTCCTGGTTCCAACAAATTATCTCTGGGTTTCTAAAATCAATGCTGTACTTGTACTCTATTGTTCAAAAGGATGCCATATGTCCTCTTTCCTGCTGTTGTTTTTGTTGAGGGTCCTGGACCCTCTTATAAAAAGGCTGAAGTAGAAAGAAGTGTACTGGGTGTCCAATCATTTTTTTGGTTCAATTTCCCGGTTCCAACAAATTATCTCTGGGTTTCTAAAATCAATGCTGTACCTATACTCTATTGTTCAAAAGGATGCCATATGTCCTCTTTCTTGCTGTTGTTTTTGTTGAGGGTCCTGGACCCTCTTTTAAAAAGGCTGAAGTAGAAAGAAGTGTACTGGGTGTCCAATCATTTTTTTTGTTCAATTTCCAGGTTCCAACAAATTATCTCTGGGTTTCTAAAATCAATGCTGTAACTGTACTCTATTGTTCAAAAGGATGCCATATGTCCTCTTTCCTGCTGTTGTTTTTGTTGAGGGTCCTGGACCCTCTTATAAAAAGGCTGAAGTAGAAAGAAGTGTACTGGGTGTCCAATCATTTTTTTGTTCAATTTCCCGGTTCCAACAAATTATCTCTGGGTTTCTAAAATCAATGCTGTACCTGTACTCTATTGTTCAAAAGGATGCCATATGTCCTCTTTCCTGCTCTTGTTTTTGTTGAGGGTCCTGGAGCCTCTTATAAAAAGGCTGAAGTAGAAAGAAGTGTACTGGGTGTCCAATCATTTTTTTGGTTCAATTTCCCGGTTCCAACAAATTATCTCCGGGTTTCTAAAATCAATGCCTTACCTGTAATCTATTATTCAAAAGGATGCCATATGTCCTCTTTCCGGCTGTTGTTTCTGTTGAGGGTCCTGGACCCTCTTATAAAAAGGCAGAAGAAGAAAGAAGTGTACTGGGTGTCCAATCAATGTTTTTTTCTATTTCCCGTTTCCTAAAAATGATCTCTGGGTTTCTAAAATCAATGCCTTACCTGTACTCTATTGTTCAAAAGGATGCCATATGTCCTCTTTCCGGCTGTTGTTTCTGTTGAGGGTCCTGGACCCTCTTATAAAAAGGCCGAAAGAGAAAGAAGTGTACTGGGTGTCCAATCAATGTTTTTTTCTATTTCCCATTTCCTAAAAATTATCTCTGGGTTTCTAAAATCAATGATAAAAGTTTAGTGGGAGATACTCTTCAAATATGCAAACTACGATGCAAGCAAATATGCATAATTTTTCGTGTTGTGTCCGGGACTTACCCCATATGAGCTCCAGTCGCCCCCTTATTAACGAACCTTCTGTGTCAGAGTTCTGGGCTGCCGGAGGACCTACACGGTCACGATCTAAGGTATATCGATGGGCTAATAGCTCCAAAAGACATCCGGCACTCACATGCGGCTTTAGCAGCGTTCCTGTCTTGCCAAGCGCGTCCTCTGACGTCAGTCGTGACGTGACGGGAATCTCCAGTCGGGGGGCGGTGCTCACTCTTCACCCGGGTTTAACAACAGGTTACTAATACACAGAGGCTAAGCAGATCCAAGTGCTGGTGCAAAAGCGAAAAAGTCACAAAGAAGGGCAGGATCCAGCTTTAGTTCAAAATAAAATCCAACTTTTATTGGGCTCAGTTAAAACGCCAAATAGGCTAGAAGACAGCATACAAGATAGGTGTGTGTGAGCGTGACACCAAAGCTTACATGTTTCGGCACGCAGCCGTAATCATAGCCATAGGTGTCATGCAGGTGAATGCATTCTTAAAAAATCAGTGATACAATACAATTGGACAAAAGGTATATACAAAGCACGCCCACACTCCACAAATTTGAAGAATCATTAACTCTTTGTTCCCTGGACTTAACAACAGTAGTACACTTGCTATTTGGTACACATTAGGGAATTATTATGTTAGTGAAAAATTATAGTACTCAAAGTAGAGTGGTCTGGTAAGCAAACATATAGAACAAATTATGTAATGAATATTCTGTACATAAAACAATGCTAGTTCTAAAATTTCTAAAGACCACTACTAAATTTTATACCTATAAGCTATATGTAACAAAATAATGTAGGTAATATTCCATCAAATGAATTCAATTTAATTTATTTTTTTTATTTTTTTATATATTTGTAACTTTTTTGATATTCCCTATTGGGGAAATATTATTGTACCACAGAAATGTTACAAACAGATGAGCACTTTCAGGGAGAGAGGAACTTTAATCTGCCCTGTGTTATTGCTGAATAAATATTCTAGCATTTATGCTCATGTGTGTAACATATCTCTGCTATAATCTGTATAGAACCACAGAAATGTAGAAATGTATAGATCCCATATATTAAATATAGTATAAGGGAAATAGAAGATAGGGGAAAAATAAAAATAAAAACAAAAACAAAAACAAAAACAAAATAAACACAGAAATGGAAGTTCAAAATACCAAATACAAAAAGCACTAAGCTAAATGTATAAGTTAAGTATGTAAAAGGATGGTGAAATATGAGATATGTAAATAAGTTCACTGTATGTATTATACTTATATTCAACATGTTATCCTAATAAATGAAACATATCACATGTCATTTACAGCTGAATAAAGGAATATGTGGCAAGTATAGTATCAGAAGAGACACCAAAGCTATTCCCAAAAGTTGATTAGATCGTATCTCGAATTTAATCCTAAAGGTAACCTTGTTCTCAAAGTGTAGATCCAATACACTTCTCTTTTCGCAAGTATAGTTTCAAGGTTGCCTCCTCTCTTGGGCACCTTGGCTTGTTCAATTGCCACCCATCTGAGAGAGTTCAAGCTACAACTATGTTTGGTAGCAAAATGTTGAACCAGAGGTGTGCTGGATGTACCTTTAGTGATAGTTGAGAAGTGTTCTCTAATACGGGAATTTATATCCCTAGAGGTTAACCCTACATATTGGACCCTGCACATAGTGCATACGATGACATATATGACATCAGTGCTTTGGCAATTAAGGCAGGATTTGATGGGGTATGTCTGACCTGTTATTGTAGAGGTAAATTCTTTTGTAACCCAGACGAAGTCACAGGGTTTGCACTTTCTGTGCCCACATTTAAACATACCTGAGTGTTGTAACCAGGAACTATTGTGTCGTGATGTCTGTTTTAATTCTGTTGGGGACAGAATGGATGCCAATGTAGGACTTTTTTTATAAGAGCACCTAACCCCTTGTTTTACAGTTTCTACCAGCTTATCGTCAGCTGCCAGTAGAGGAAAATGTTTCCTAACTATATTACAGATCTGGGGATACTGTGTGCTAAAAGTTGTCACAAAGTGTACACCTTTAAAGTCATTATGTGTGGTTTTGGGTTTGTCTATCAGAAGTTGGTCCCTATCCAGCTTATCAACAGCTAGTCTAGCTTGTTTGATATGTCTACGGGCATATTTTCTATCTTTGAGTCTCTTTTCTAGACACTCAGCCTCATGTACATAGTCTGCAGTGTTGCTACAATTCCTCTTAAGCCTGGTAAACTGGCCTTTAGCAACAGCATAAGATGTGTTCTTAGGGTGGCAACTGGAGGCATGCAGAAGTGTGTTGCCTGAAATGGGCTTACGATATACTTTAGAGGTGATTTTACCGCTGCTTTCCCCAGTGAGGCTTAAGTCTAAATAGTTGATACATATAGAATCTGTAGTGTAGGTGAAACTTAAGTTCAGATTGTTATTATTAATCATCTCAATGAAACTTATAATGTCTGCAGGTGGACCTGACCAAATAAAAAGGAGATCATCAATATAGCGTTTAAAAAAACAAATATATGATCTGTATGGGTTGCTATGGTCAAAGATGTTGTCTAGCTCCCATTTGCCAAGAAATAGGTTTGCATAGGAGGGGGCGTATTTCGCCCCCATGGCCGTACCGCATTTTTGCACATAGTATTGCCCTTCAAAGGTAAAGAAATTATGAGTCAATAGAAACTCTAAAATTCTTAGAACATATTTTTGAAAATCAGATGTATATTCAGTATGTGTAGTGAGAAAATAAAACAAGGGGTTAGGTGCTCTTATAAAAAAAGTCCTACATTGGCATCCATTCTGTCCCCAACAGAATTAAAACAGACATCACGACACAATAGTTCCTGGTTACAACACTCAGGTATGTTTAAATGTGGGCACAGAAAGTGCAAACCCTGTGACTTCGTCTGGGTTACAAAAGAATTTACCTCTACAATAACAGGTCAGACATACCCCATCAAATCCTGCCTTAATTGCCAAAGCACTGATGTCATATATGTCATCGTATGCACTATGTGCAGGGTCCAATATGTAGGGTTAACCTCTAGGGATATAAATTCCCGTATTAGAGAACACTTCTCAACTATCACTAAAGGTACATCCAGCACACCTCTGGTTCAACATTTTGCTACCAAACATAGTTGTAGCTTGAACTCTCTCAGATGGGTGGCAATTGAACAAGCCAAGGTGCCCAAGAGAGGAGGCAACCTTGAAACTATACTTGCGAAAAGATCTCCTTTTTATTTGGTCAGGTCCACCTGCAGACATTATAAGTTTCATTGAGATGATTAATAATAACAATCTGAACTTAAGTTTCACCTACACTACAGATTCTATATGTATCAACTATTTAGACTTAAGCCTCACTGGGGAAAGCAGCGGTAAAATCACCTCTAAAGTATATCGTAAGCCCATTTCAGGCAACACACTTCTGCATGCCTCCAGTTGCCACCCTAAGAACACATCTTATGCTGTTGCTAAAGGCCAGTTTACCAGGCTTAAGAGGAATTGTAGCAACACTGCAGACTATGTACATGAGGCTGAGTGTCTAGAAAAGAGACTCAAAGATAGAAAATATGCCCGTAGACATATCAAACAAGCTAGACTAGCTGTTGATAAGCTGGATAGGGACCAACTTCTGATAGACAAACCCAAAACCACACATAATGACTTTAAAGGTGTACACTTTGTGACAACTTTTAGCACACAGTATCCCCAGATCTGTAATATAGTTAGGAAACATTTTCCTCTACTGGCAGCTGACGATAAGCTGGTAGAAACTGTAAAACAAGGGGTTAGGTGCTCTTATATAAAAAAAGTCCTACATTGGCATCCATTCTGTCCCCAACAGAATTAAAACAGACATCACGACACAATAGTTCCTGGTTACAACACTCAGGTATGTTTAAATGTGGGCACAGAAAGTGCAAACCCTGTGACTTCGTCTGGGTTACAAAAGAATTTACCTCTACAATAACAGGTCAGACATACCCCATCAAATCCTGCCTTAATTGCCAAAGCACTGATGTCATATATGTCATCGTATGCACTATGTGCAGGGTCCAATATGTAGGGTTAACCTCTAGGGATATAAATTCCCGTATTAGAGAACACTTCTCAACTATCACTAAAGGTACATCCAGCACACCTCTGGTTCAACATTTTGCTACCAAACATAGTTGTAGCTTGAACTCTCTCAGATGGGTGGCAATTGAACAAGCCAAGGTGCCCAAGAGAGGAGGCAACCTTGAAACTATACTTGCGAAAAGAGAAGTGTATTGGATCTACACTTTGAGAACAAGGTTACCTTTAGGATTAAATTCGAGATACGATCTAATCAACTTTTGGGAATAGCTTTGGTGTCTCTTCTGATACTATACTTGCCACATATTCCTTTATTCAGCTGTAAATGACATGTGATATGTTTCATTTATTAGGATAACATGTTGAATATAAGTATAATACATACAGTGAACTTATTTACATATCTCATATTTCACCATCCTTTTACATACTTAACTTATACATTTAGCTTAGTGCTTTTTGTATTTGGTATTTTGAACTTCCATTTCTGTGTTTATTTTGTTTTTGTTTTTGTTTTTGTTTTTATTTTTATTTTTATTTTTCCCCTATCTTCTATTTCCCTTATACTATATTTAATATATGGGATCTATACATTTCTACATTTCTGTGGTTCTATACAGATTATAGCAGAGATATGTTACACACATGAGCATAAATGCTAGAATATTTATTCAGCAATAACACAGGGCAGATTAAAGTTCCTCTCTCCCTGAAAGTGCTCATCTGTTTGTAACATTTCTGTGGTACAATAATATTTCCCCAATAGGGAATATCAAAAAAGTTACAAATATATAAAAAAATAAAAAAAATAAATTAAATTGAATTCATTTGATGGAATATTACCTACATTATTTTGTTACATATAGCTTATAGGTATAAAATTTAGTAGTGGTCTTTAGAAATTTTAGAACTAGCATTGTTTTATGTACAGAATATTCATTACATAATTTGTTCTATATGTTTGCTTACCAGACCACTCTACTTTGAGTACTATAATTTTTCACTAACATAATAATTCCCTAATGTGTACCAAATAGCAAGTGTACTACTGTTGTTAAGTCCAGGGAACAAAGAGTTAATGATTCTTCAAATTTGTGGAGTGTGGGCGTGCTTTGTATATACCTTTTGTCCAATTGTATTGTATCACTGATTTTTTAAGAATGCATTCACCTGCATGACACCTATGGCTATGATTACGGCTGCGTGCCGAAACATGTAAGCTTTGGTGTCACGCTCACACACACCTATCTTGTATGCTGTCTTCTAGCCTATTTGGCGTTTTAACTGAGCCCAATAAAAGTTGGATTTTATTTTGAACTAAAGCTGGATCCTGCCCTTCTTTGTGACTTTTTCTAAAATCAATGCCTTACCTGTACTCTATTGTTCAAAAGGATGCCATATGTCCTCTTTCCTGCTGTTGTTTTTGTTGAGGGTCCTGGACCCTCTTATAAAAAGGCTGAAGTAGAAAGAAGTGTACTGGGTGTCCAATCATTTTTTTGGTTCAATTTCCTGGTTCCAACAAATTATCTCTGGGTTTCTAAAATCAATGCTGTACTTGTACTCTATTGTTCAAAAGGATGCCATATGTCCTCTTTCCTGCTGTTGTTTTTGTTGAGGGTCCTGGACCCTCTTATAAAAAGGCTGAAGTAGAAAGAAGTGTACTGGGTGTCCAATCATTTTTTTGGTTCAATTTCCCGGTTCCAACAAATTATCTCTGGGTTTCTAAAATCAATGCTGTACCTATACTCTATTGTTCAAAAGGATGCCATATGTCCTCTTTCTTGCTGTTGTTTTTGTTGAGGGTCCTGGACCCTCTTTTAAAAAGGCTGAAGTAGAAAGAAGTGTACTGGGTGTCCAATCATTTTTTTTGTTCAATTTCCAGGTTCCAACAAATTATCTCTGGGTTTCTAAAATCAATGCTGTAACTGTACTCTATTGTTCAAAAGGATGCCATATGTCCTCTTTCCTGCTGTTGTTTTTGTTGAGGGTCCTGGACCCTCTTATAAAAAGGCTGAAGTAGAAAGAAGTGTACTGGGTGTCCAATCATTTTTTTGTTCAATTTCCCGGTTCCAACAAATTATCTCTGGGTTTCTAAAATCAATGCTGTACCTGTACTCTATTGTTCAAAAGGATGCCATATGTCCTCTTTCCTGCTGTTGTTTTTGTTGAGGGTACTGGAGCCTCTTATAAAAAGGCTGAAGTAGAAAGAAGTGTACTGGGTGTCCAATCAATGTTTTTTTCTATTTCCCGTTTCCTAAAAATGATCTCTGGGTTTCTAAAATCAATGCCTTACCTGTACTCTATTGTTCAAAAGGATGCCATATGTCCTCTTTCCGGCTGTTGTTTCTGTTGAGGGTCCTGGACCCTCTTATAAAAAGGCCAAAAGAGAAAGAAGTGTACTGGGTGTCCAATCAATGTTTTTTTCTATTTCCCATTTCCTAAAAATTATCTCTGGGTTTCTAAAATCAATGCCTTACCTGTACTCTATTGTTCAAAAGGATGCCATATGTCCTCTTTCCTGCTGTTGTTTCTGATGAGGGTCCTGGAGCCTCTTATAAAAAGGCTGAAGTAGAAATAAGTGTACTGGGTGTCCAATCATTTTTTTGTTCAATTTCCCGGTTCCAACAAATTATCTCCGGGTTTCTAAAATCAATGCCTTACCTGTACTCTATTGTTCAAAAGGATGCCATATGTCCTCTTTCCTGCTGTTGTTTTTGTTGAGGGTCCGGGACCCTCTTATAAAAAGGCCGAAGGAGAAAACCTGTACTGTACTGGGTGTCCAAGCATGGTTTTTTGTTCAAGTTCACGGTTCCTAAAAATTATCTCAGTGTTCCTAAAATCAATTCCATACCTGTACTCTATTGTTCAAAAGGATGGCATATGTGGTGTATCATTCTGTTGTGGCTGTTGAGGGTCGTGGGCCATCGTATAAAACGGCTGAAGGAGAACGACCTGTACTGCCTTGCTGCTCCTTTTAGGCAGGCCATCTCTTTGCATACATGCCCACAGACTCTGTAACAGATGCCTCTTTTAGGGAGAGGTGCAGCCATAATGCAGGGTCAGAACCTCTGCCTGCAACTGGTATACTTGATTTTGCGAAAGGAAGTAACCTTACCATGGTTCCCTGACCGCACGTCTTGTTGTTATATTTTGTTGAGGGTAATCATGATGGCCATGTAGACCACCCCCGAGAGGCCTTGAAGTAACAGGGATGAAAGTGCTAAGAATAGTCCTACTTTACACAACCGAGTTAGCCATGGGTCTTAGTCCAAGACCGCATGCCTTTTTTTTTTGGTTTGGTGCGGCTAATCATGCAGGCCATATAGACCTCCCATCATTCGGTGTTGTAACAGGTATTAAACTAATAAGAACAGTACTACCAAAATAAAGCCAATTAACAGGCTTTCAAGAGCCAAGGTTTTATTGTACTATGTTAGGCTAAACATGATGGCCATGTAGACCACCCCCGAGAGGCCTGGAAGTAACAGGGATGAAAGTGCTAAGAATAGTACTAATTTAAACAACCGAGTTAGCCATGGGTCTTAGTCCAAGACCGCATGTCTTTTTTTTTGGTTTGGTGCAGCTAATAATCATGCAGGCCATATAGACCTCCCACCATTCGGTGTTGTAACAGGTATTAAACTAATAAGAACAGTACTACCAAAATACAGCCAATTAACGGGCTTTCAAGAGCCAAGGTTTTATTGTTGTTCTTTGTTAGGCTAATCATGATGGCCATGTAGACCACCCCCGAGAGGCCTTGAAGTAACAGGGATGAAAGTGCTAAGAATAGTCCTACTTTACACAACCGAGTTAGCCATGGGTCTTAGTCCAAGACCACATGTCTTTTTTTTTGGTTTGGTGTGGCTAATAATCATGCAGGCCATATAGACCTCCCACCATTCGGTGTTGTAACAGGTATTAAACTAATAAGAACAGTACTACCAAAATAAAACCAATTAACAGGCTTTCAAGAGCCAAGGTTTTATTGTACTATGTTAGGCTAAACATGATGGCCATGTAGACCACCCCCGAGAGGCCTGGAAGTAACAGGGATGAAAGTGCTAAGAATAGTACTACTTTAAACAACCGAGTTAGCCATGGGTCTTAGTCCAAGACCGCATGCCTTTTTTTTTGGTTTGGTGCGGCTAATAATCATGCAGGCCATATAGACCTCCCACCATTCGGTGTTGTAACAGGTATTAAACTAATAAGAACAGTACTACCAAAATAAAGCCAATTAACAGGCTTTCAAGAGCCAAGGTTTTATTGTTGTACTTTGTTAGGATAATCATGATGGCCATGTAGACCACCCCCGAGAGGCCTGGAAGTTACAGGGATGAAAGTGCTAAGAATAGTACTACTTTACACAACCGAGTTAGCCATGGGTCTTAGTCCAAGACCGCATGCCTTTTTTTTTGGTTTGGTGCGGCTAATCATGCAGGCCATATAGACCTCCCACCATTCGGTGTTGTAACAGGTATTAAACTAATAAGAACAGTACTACCAAAATACAGCCAATTAACGGGCTTTCAAGAGCCAAGGTTTTATTGTTGTACTTTGTTAGGCTAATCATGATGGCCATGTAGACCACCCCGAGAGGCCTTAAAGTAACAGGGATGAAAGTGCTAAGAATAGTCCTACTTTACACAACCGAGTTAGCCATGGGTCTTAGTCCAAGACCGCATGTCTTTTTTTTTGGTTTGGTGTGGCTAATAATCATGCAGGCCATATAGACCTCCCACCATTCGGTGTTGTAACAGGTATTAAACTAATAAGAACAGTACTACCAAAATAAAGCCAATTAACAGGCTTTCAAGAGCCAAGGTTTTATTGTACTATGTTAGGCTAAACATGATGGCCATGTAGACCACACCCGAGAGGCCTGGAAGTAACAGGGATGAAAGTGCTAAGAATAGTACTACTTTAAACAACCGAGTTAGCCATGGGTCTTATTCCAAGACCGCATGGCTTTTTTTTGGTTTGGTGTGGCTAATAATCATGCAGGCCATATAGACCTCCCACCATTCGGTGTTGTAACAGGTATTAAACTAATAAGAACAGTACTACCAAAATAAAGCCAATTAACGGGCTTTCAAGAGCCAAGGTTTTATTGTTGTACTTTGTTAGGCTAATCATGATGGCCATATAGACCACCCCCGAGAGGCCTTGAAGTAACAGGGATGAAAGTGCTAAGAATAGTACTACTTTACACAACCGAGTTAGCCATGGGTCTTAGTCCAAGACCGCATGTCTTTTTTTTTGGTTTGGTGCGGCTAATCATGCAGGCCATATAGACCTCCCACCATTCGGTGTTGTAACAGGTATTAAACTAATAAGAACAGTACTACCAAAATAAAGCCAATTAACAGGCTTTCAAGAGCCAAGGTTTTATTGTACTATGTTAGGCTAATAATGATGGCCATGTAGACCACCCCCGAGAGGCCTGGAAGTAACAGGGATGAAAGTGCTAAGAATAGTACTACTTTAAACAACCGAGTTAGACATGGGTCTTAGTCCAAGACCGCATGTCTTTTTTTTTGGTTTGGTGTGGCTAATAATCATGCAGGCCATATAGACCTCCCACCATTCGGTGTTGTAACAGGTATTAAACTAATAAGAACAGTACTACCAAAATAAAGCCAATTAACAGGCTTTCAAGAGCCAAGGTTTTATTGTACTATGTTAGGCTAAACATGATGGCCATGTAGACCACACCCGAGAGGCCTGGAAGTAACAGGGATGAAAGTGCTAAGAATAGTACTACTTTAAACAACCGAGTTAGCCATGGGTCTTATTCCAAGACCGCATGGCTTTTTTTTGGTTTGGTGTGGCTAATAATCATGCAGGCCATATAGACCTCCCACCATTCGGTGTTGTAACAGGTATTAAACTAATAAGAACAGTACTACCAAAATAAAGCCAATTAACGGGCTTTCAAGAGCCAAGGTTTTATTGTTGTACTTTGTTAGGCTAATCATGATGGCCATATAGACCACCCCCGAGAGGCCTTGAAGTAACAGGGATGAAAGTGCTAAGAATAGTACTACTTTACACAACCGAGTTAGCCATGGGTCTTAGTCCAAGACCGCATGTCTTTTTTTTTGGTTTGGTGCGGCTAATCATGCAGGCCATATAGACCTCCCACCATTCGGTGTTGTAACAGGTATTAAACTAATAAGAACAGTACTACCAAAATAAAGCCAATTAACAGGCTTTCAAGAGCCAAGGTTTTATTGTACTATGTTAGGCTAATAATGATGGCCATGTAGACCACCCCCGAGAGGCCTGGAAGTAACAGGGATGAAAGTGCTAAGAATAGTACTACTTTAAACAACCGAGTTAGACATGGGTCTTAGTCCAAGAACGCATGTCTTTTTTTTGGTTTGGTGCGGCTAATCATGCAGGTCATATAGACCTCCCACCATTAGGGGTTGTAACAGGTATTAAACTAATAAGAACAGTACTAATTAACACAACCGAGTTACCATGGGTCCCAGACCGCATGTTTTGTTGTTGTACTTTGTTAGGATAATCATGATGGCCATGTAGACCTCCCCCGAGAGGCCTGGAAGTAACAGGCATGAAAGTGCTAAGAATAGTACTACTTTAAACAACCGAGTTAGCCATGGGTCTTAGTCCAAGACCGCATGCCTTTTTTTTGGTTTGGTGCGGCTAATCATGCAGGCCATATAGACCTCCCACCATTCGGTGTTGTAACAGGTATTAAACTAATAAGAACAGTACTACTTAACACAACCTAGTTACCATGGGTCCCAGACCGCATGTCTTGTTATTATATTTTGTAAGTGTAATCATGCAGGCCATATAGACCTCCCCCGATAGGGTGAGTAACAGGTATTAAAATGCTAAGAACAGTACTACTTAACACAAATTTACCATGGGTCCCAGAGCTTATGTCTTATTATTATATTTTGTTAGGGTAATCATGCAGGCCATATAGACCTCCCCCGATAGGGTGAGTAACAGGTATTAAAATGCTAAGAACAGTAGTAATTAACACAACCTAGTTACCATGGGTCCCAGACCGCATGTCCTGTTATTATATTTTGTAAGGGTAATCATGAAGGCCATATAGACCTCCCCCGATAGGGTGAGTAACAGGTATTAAAATGCTAAGAACAGTACTACTCCGGCGACTCCGGCATCTGATTCCCCCAACGAGGACTCGGTGGTCATGTCAGAGCTGTTCACCTCCTTCTGGGCTCTCCGTTCCTGGAATACTACTTCCGGTAGCACACACCTACGGGAACAGAGAGCCCAGAAGGAGGTGAACAGCTCTGACATGACCACCGAGTCCTCGTCGGGGGAATCAGACGCCGGAGGAGACGTGGCGGCAGGAAACACAGGCGCAATCCCGGCAAGCAGCCAGCCAGTCCAAGACACACAGAGGAGGACCCGTCAGGGGAAAATATGTTAGTAATTAACATCTCTGATACTGTGCTTACTGAAGATCAAAGTAAAGTATTGGAAAAGGGACTATCTTTCTGTAAACAAGAGAGGTGTAACTGGTTTAAATTAGAACAGGATCTGTACAAATTTAACAGAAGTCTGAAGTTAAAGTCCTTTTTTCCAATGCAGATAGTAGAGAAATGTTTATTAAGCAAGTGAAGGGAGTTGATGATGTGTTAACCATTAAGAATCTTGGATTGAAAAATAAAAGTGTTTTTGTTCCAGCAGCATATGACCCAAGCATTGATGTATACATGAAATTAGTCAAACGTGATTTAGATGCTGTTACGGTACCAACAGGATACCAAGGGTTAATACCAGATGGAAGATGCCCTGAATGTGAGATCAGCAACTCACAACCCATCTAATTCCCCCCTCAAACATGAGACCAGGCTCCACAATGAAGGTTAAAACAGAATGCCATTTATTGAAGGCTGTATGCCCAGTATTTATGCAGGTCTGACCCCAGATGGGGGGTTGAAAGAATATTGTACATTAAATAGAGGGAAAACGCCCTTTGACATGCCACAATAGAATCACAATACTTAAGCAGATAACCAATTTAGACACAAGAAAACAATCCTTATCACCAACAGTCTGACTCTGGAGGTGATTAAACAATGGGAATGTTTATCACTAAACTTAATTACAGCACACAATAGCTGATGCCAGCAACCTTGTATTTAGAAAATAGCTTCTTAAAGCTGAACAAAGTTAACTCTTTCAGTTCTGACAGAAGGATCTGTCACATAGCTCCCCCCTTGTGGAACACTCCGGCAGACCCAGCTTGACCCTTTGGCGGGTCAACCTGGGGATGACCGGACTAGGAGGTGGTAGGCATGTCAGTTTGCTGGGACAATCCATCTGTATTCCCGTTATGAGAGAGAATTCCTGCCCGTATAAATAAGGGTTCAATTTCCTCAGTGCCCAGACTAGGGCTAAACAGTCCTTCAAAATATCATCGGCTTCTTTACGTGGTTTTTGTACCTGCTCTTTATAGGTATCCACAATCCCTTCATACTGACATAGGGTGCCCTTGAGTTGCTGCACCTCACTATGAGCCAGCGTCAGCTTCTCCTCCAGTGTCACTAAGTTTGTCTTTAATGTTTCATGTTCCACTCTCAAGCTGGTGTTTTCTGCAGTCTGTCGGTGCAGCTTGTCTAGCAGAGATTCCCGTTCTAAACGTGCTTTTTCCTCTGCGCCCCTCTTCTCTTTCATCAGCGCATTGTAACGGGACTTCCGCGTATCAATAGCGGATAGAGATTTACTGAGCTCAGCGTCCTGGGGCTTAGCAGCAGGTGGGTCAGTCTCTGCGGCACGGATCTGGGCACGGGTAGGCACAGGGTTAACATCGGTGGGACCCATGGGAGCATAGGCAGAAACAAGGGGGGCCAAGTTATTTCCAAGGAGAACATCAGCAGGTAAGTCCTTCTTGACCCCCACATTCACAGGTCTAGCGCCCCCTCCCCAATCCAAATGTACCTGGGCAACAGGTAGGTGGAACACAGCGCCCCCTGCTACCCTCACAGCCACAGTGTCTCCAGTGTGCTGTTTCTCAGACACCAAATTCTTTTGAAGCAAGGTCATAGTAGCACCAGTATCCCGTAGACCACTGACCTCCTTCCCATTCACTTTAACCAGTTGCCGGTTATTCCGGTGGGCAGCTTGCACGGGGTCTGCTTCATGTAGGATGCCCCAGCATTCTTGCTCTTCTACGTAGTGGGCCGCAGGCTGAGGGTTACGTGGGATTCTGCCGGCGGGTCTTCTCCAGGACTGTGCTTGGTTCACTGCGTTTAGGGGACACTCTGGTCTTTTGTGCCCTAGTTGCTTACATCCAAAGCACCGAATAGGTTGTGAGTAGCCCCGCGAATTGAACCGGGCTCTCTGAGGGTAGTTCGTGGCCAGAGGCCATGTGGTATAGCGGTGCGCCGGGGGTTGGTAACTGGCAGCTGCTGGGGTGACTGGGGGTCTGTACTCCACTCTGGCAGGGGGCTTAGTGGTAGCAGTGTCCAGTTTGCGGGCATCCGTATACTCATCTGCCAAGTGAGCAGCTTCATGCAGGGTGGAGGGTTTACGGTCCCGAACCCACTCTCTAACTCCTGCTGATAACTTGTCAAAGCAATGTTCCAACAGGAATAGCTGCAGCACCTCTTCCCCAGATACGGCTTGGCACCCTGCTATCCAGTGAGATGCTGTGCGGTGCACCTTACATGCCCACTCAACGTAGGAATCACCAGCTAATTTAACAGTGTCTCTGAACCGCCTCCGGTATGCCTCCAGTGTAACCGCATACCTGGAGAGCAGAGCCTCTTTCACAGTATTATAATCCCCGACTTCCTCATCTGGAATGGCCCGAAAAGCCTCACTGGCCCGGCCGGATAATTTTCCGGATAATATCGTGACCCAGTCCTCTGTGGGTACCTTGTGTAGTGCACATTGCCTCTCAAAATCCGCAAGGTACCCATCAATCTCTCCTTCTGTTTCCAGGAAGTTTTTAAAAGCTGCAAAATTTACTTTTCCCTTTTCCACTGGGGTTGCTGTGACTTGGGCTGCTGCAGCGCCGCTTTGGCGAAGTAGGTTGGCCTCCACAGCTGCTATGACCCGTTCGATAATTTCCGCATATGGGTTGGGGCCATAATGTGCCAGTCTTATTTTAACCGCCCCGATCAAAGCTTGCTTCTTCAGGGGTTCTGTCTGATATGCTGGGCCCATTGGTTCCTTCTGTCCCTGGTACTCTTTCCATCTTAGTCAGTATTGTAATAATCCCCCTCTTCCTGAGGTTACTGGCTTGTGTAGTTGCTCTTCTGGGCGATAAGGATCCTCCCGTCGCTTGCCACCAATTGTTACGGTACCAACAGGATACCAAGGGTTAATACCAGATGGAAGATGCCCTGAATGTGAGATCAGCAACTCACAACCCATCTAATTCCCCCCTCAAACATGAGACCAGGCTCCACATTGAAGGTTAAAACAGAATGCCATTTATTGAAGGCTGTATGCCCAGTATTTATGCAGGTCTGACCCCAGATGGGGGGTTGAAAGAATATTGTACATTAAATAGAGGGAAAACGCCCTTTGACATGCCACAATAGAATCACAATACTTAAGCAGATAACCAATTTAGACACAAGAAAACAATCCTTATCACCAACAGTCTGACTCTGGAGGTGATTAAACAATGGGAATGTTTATCACTAAACTTAAATACAGCACACAATAGCTGATGCCAGCAACCTTGTATTTAGAAAATAGCTTCTTAAAGCTGAACAAAGTTAACTCTTTCAGTTCTGACAGAAGGGTCTGTCACAGATGCTTTAAAGAAAAATCAACTTAAGAAAAGATTTACATCTAACATGTCTAAAAAAGACAGTGTGGCTTTAAAAACACTGGTTGGTAACAAGGGGTTAATTTGCAAACAGGCTGATAAAGGCGGAGCCACTGTGATCATGGAGAGGGATTATTATGTGAATGAAATAAAAGGTCAGCTGGCTAAAACTGATGTTTATATGCCTCTAACATATGATCCCTCTTCCAAGATCCAGTGTGATATAAAAAAATGTGTTGAGCGAGCCTACTTGAATGGTTTGATTGACAGTGAAACAAAGAAATTTCTCATTAAAAATGAATATATTGTTCCAGTACTATACACTCTCCCTAAAGTTCATAAAAATCTTGGGGCCCCACCAGGACGCCCCATTGTAGCTGGCACTGATTCTATCTGCACAAATATATCCATCTACCTGGATAAGCTTTTGAGACCTTTTGTGTCACAAGCAATGTCATATATTAAAGATACAGATGATTTTCTATCTAAAATTGAGAACTTGCCAGGCAAGATGGATAAATGTATTTTGTATAGTCTGGATATTGTGAGTCTGTACACTGCTATACCCCACACTAGTGGGTTAGATTCTATCAGGGTGATTATGGCTAGAAGTAATAAATTTACAGTTATGCAGCAACAATTTATTACTGAACTGATGGAGATTGTGTTATACTGTAATTACTTCTTGTTTGAAGACTCTTATTTTGTAAAAAAGCAGGGTACTGCTATGGGGTCCAACGTTGCCCCTACTTATGCCAATATTTTTATGAGTATATTCGAGGAAAAGTTTGTCTATGAGAACAGTTTATTTCATCTATGTGGCGCTACATAGATGACATATTTTGCATTTGGTGGGGTGACGTTGGCTCCCTGCAGCAGTTTGTTGCAGATCTCAATATGGCTTCTAGATGTATCAAGTTTACCCTATCCTGGAGTGAAGAATCAATCAATTTTTTGGATACTAAAGTTTATAAGGATGGTTCCCTGTTAAAAACAGACTTGTATAGGAAAAAAACAGACAGGAATAGCCTTCTACACTTCTCTAGTGCCCATGCCCCTTCCCTAATTCAGTCATTACCATACAGTCAAATGCTTAGGGTTAAACGTATTGTTAAGGATGAAAAACTGGCCCTGCAAAGGTTAGAAGAAATGGGTCTAAGATTTATTGAGCGTGGGTATCCTTATGATATGATACAGACAATTTTGACAAAAGTTTTACAGACACCAAAGAATAGGGTCAATATGACAGATGTCCAAAAGAAAAAGGACCCTAATAGATTGGTTTTTGTTTCAGAATATAGTGCTAACAGTGCAGCAATACAAAAAATAGTTTGTAAACATTGGCATGTCCTCAAGGAATGCAATCCAGAGGTTTCAGCATTTCAACAGCCTCCTATGCCAGCATACACTAGATTACCTAGTTTTAGGGATAAATTAATCAAAGCAGATGTTGGGTCTAATAAGAAATCAAAACAAGGTTTTATTACATCAGAAAATAATGGTTGCTTCCCTTGCCTTAATTGTTCAAATTGTAACAACATGATAAAAGGAGATCTTTTTATACATCCCCAAACGGGTCAGAAATTCAGGATTAGGGGCTATTTTAATTGCAATGCAAACTTTGTAATATACATAATTAAGTGTCCGTGTGGGTTAATTTATATTGGCGAGACGACCCAGCGGGTCAGAGATAGAATCATACAGCATAAATCCAATATTAGAACTAATAATTTAAATGCACCAGTAGCTTATCATTTTCTGAGCTGCAACCACACGATCGCACAACTGCGCTTTCAAATAATAGATTTTGTACAAAGCCCTAGGCGAGGTGGCAATAGAGAACTACTTTTACAAAAACGTGAGGCTTTCTGGATAAATAAATTAAATACATTAGCTCCCAATGGAATGAATAGAGAATTGGATTTGAGTGTGTTCCTTTAAGAGAGGAAATAATATTAAGAGTTATGTGATAATCTTTGTTTCTCTGTCTTTTTGAATTCTGTGTATAACATCTTGCTATGACATCTGTAAAAAGTTTTTTAACTTTGTATTTTTTCTACAAAAAAATGTTTTTAAATAAATGTGGCAAACCACATGTTTTTTTAGGTGTAAACCACTAGAGGTCACTATGACAGGCCTTCTTTTTGCCTTGTAAATGGTCAAATTAAAAAGGTGTGGTTTTACCTGGTTGTAGGTGTTTAAGGTGATTAAGTGTGATGTACAAGTTATGAACATGAATAAGGGTTTATAGCCCGAAACGTTGTTCTGTTTTCCTGGCTCCCAGTATGTGACAATAAAGATAACCTCTGAATAAGGATCTTGTGGTGCGTCTGCTACTTCTGTTCTACTTTACTTTGAGGATTTTTGCAGTAATCCTATTGCAGTATGCACCCTATCAAGGATTGAGGTGCTGGATTTTTGAACTGTTTCTTCTTATTATTATATTTTGTCAGGGTAATCAGGCAGGCCATATAGATCTCCCCCGATAGGGGGGGTAACAGGGATTAAAGTGCTAAGAAAAGTACTAATTAACACAAGCTAGTTACCATGGGTCCCACACCGCGTGTCTTGTTGTTATACTTTGTAAGGGTAATCATGCAGGCCATATAGACCTCCCCCGATAGGGGGAGTTACAGGGATTAAAGTGCTAAGAATAGTATTACTTAACACAAGCTAGTTACCATGGGTCCCAGACCGCATGTTTAATTATTATACTTTGTCAGGGTAATTATATATCTAACAAATCTATCTATTTCTCTTCAAACGATTCTATCTAACTATCAATCTATGTATATCTATCTATCTATCTATCTATCTATCTTCTGTCCGTACTGTTTTGAGACAGCCACTTGTGTTTTGAACAAATTTGAAGTAGGAGGACAGACCAATCACATTAACATTAACAGTGGTTCCCAGACTGCATGTCTTGTTATTAGATTTTGCCAGGATAATCAGCCAGGCCATATAGACTGCCCCCGATAGGGGGAGTAACAGGGATTAAAGTGCTAAGAATAGTACTACTTAACACAACCTAGTTACCATGGGTCCATGACCGCATGTTTTGTTATTATACTTTGTCAGGGTAATCGTGCAGGCCATATAGACCTCCCTTGATAGGGGGAGTAACAGGGATTACAGTTCTAAGAATAGTACTACTTAACACAACCTAGTTACCATGGGTCCCAGACCAGATGTTTTGTTGTTATACTTTGTCAGGGTAATCATGCAGGCCATATAGAACTCCACCGAAAGGGGGAGTAAGAGGGATTAAAGTGCTAAGAAAAGTTTTACTTAACACAACCTAATTACCATGGGTCCCAGACCGCGTGTCTTGTTGTTATACTTTGTCAGGGTAATCATACACGCCATATAGACTTCCACTGATAGGAGGAGTTAAAGGGCTGAAAGTGCTAAGAATAGTACTACTTAACACAACCTAGTTACCATGGATCCCAGACCGCATGTTTAATTATTATACTTTGTCAGGGTAATTATATATCGAACAAATCTATCTATTTCTCTTCTATCGATTCTATCTAACTATCAATCTATGTATATCTATCTATCCTATCTATATATCTTCTGTCCAGACTGTTTTGAGACAGCCACTTGTGTTTTGGACAAATTTGAAGTAGGAGGACAGACCAATCACAGGGATTAAACTGCGAAGAATAGTAATACTTAAGAAAACCTAGTTATACCAGTACCACCATGGGTCCCAGACTGCATGTTTTGTTGTTATACTTTAGTAAAAAAATGTAAAAATGAAGCTC
Organism: Bombina bombina; assembly: GCF_027579735.1. Classification (NCBI taxonomy): domain Eukaryota; kingdom Metazoa; phylum Chordata; class Amphibia; order Anura; family Bombinatoridae; genus Bombina; species Bombina bombina. The sequence goes on from NW_026512211.1 coordinate 89,562, forward strand.
TCCAAAATGCCAAAGTTTCAGTGCTTTATTTTAGAAAGTGCAGAGTCAAACAGCCACGACGTTTCGGGGAGCTATGCCCCTTAATCATGTGGTAAGTGATAGTACAGGTGCACCTGTTTAAATAGCTCACCTTGGGATTTTAACCCTTACAATCTTGTATTCCACATTCTATAAATGCAACAGCACCATCTGCTGGTGGAAAGATAGGTAGACCATGTACAAAAATTAAAAACAAAAACAGCTATGAAGCCCCTATACCAGAACCACATCTACATAAACAATAAACACTGCAATTTATTTATTAGAACTTATTTAAACAACATTAGGCTCCATGATTTAAAACCAATATTGCAAAATATACGAACACAAGAGCAACACCAGATCAGTAGAACACAGACCAGTCTATCTCTCTATTGAGCCCCCTAGGCTCCAGGGTATCCAACTTAAAAATCCAATAGGATTCACGTTGTTTCAAAAGGATATCCCTATTGCCACCTCTACGGGGGGTCCTAATTTGTTCGATTACCTGGAACCTAAGTTGGCTAATAGGATGTCCCATAGCCAAAAAATGATAAGCTACTGGTGCAGTGAATACCTTACACCTGATGTTGCTCTTGTGTTCAGTGATCCGATCCCGTACCCTCCTAGAGGACTCGCCAATGTAGGCTTTCCCACATGGGCATTTGATCATGTAAATAACATAATTGCTATTGCAAGTAAAGTAGTCCCTATAATGAAATTTATAACCACTATGTGGGTGTAAAAAATAGGGACTCTTTATTATAGAATTGCAATTGCTGCACCCTAAACAGGGAAAACAGTGCAGGAGAAGGGGCCGGAAACATCGGGGGCACAAGCAAGGCAACCAAGGTAAACAAGACCAACAGAGCGTTAACCAACAGGATCACCAGGGCACGCAAGAAGATATAGTGGTCAATATATCTGATTGCCCGCTTGATCCAAGGGAAGCGGATGTTCTGCAAAAAGGACTATCGTTTTGCCCATTGAGTGACTGTGATTTCTTTAACCTTAACAAGGATTTACATAAATTTTTCAGAAATGTAAGATTAAAATTCTGGCATTATAGCAAGGATAAGGGGTTATCACAGTCTAATAGCGATATTTGTACCACTGCTGTTAGCTCTGACCCTGCTGAAAAATGTGTCAATAAAACTAACACTTTAAGCATTAAGAATGTGGGGCTGTTTAATAAAAGTTCATTTTATCCTGTGGTCACTGATCATAGCATTGCTACTTTTGAGAAACTTGTCCTTTTGGACGTACAGAAATTGCAGTCTAAGGTTTCTCAACAGAGGCATAAGGTAAAATCTGCTTTTGTCAACTTCACAGCAGCTGACCATCTTGCCCTGAAGTCACTTAAATCTAATGACAAGGTGATTTTAAAGCAAGCTGATAAGGGCGGTGCTACTGTGATCTTGAACAAAACTGACTATAGGTCTGAGGTTTATCGTCAGTTAAGTGCTGGGAATGTATATAAAAAAATTACTGCTAATCCTCTATCTAAGATTACTAAAGAGATATCTGTCACTGTTAAATTTGCACTCAACAATGGCATCATTGATGATAAAACAGCTAAATTTCTTATTGTTAAAGATCCGATCTCGCCAGTGCTATATGTACTGCCCAAAATTCATAAGTCCTTGACTGCTCCACCTGGGCGACCGATTGTGGCTGGAACTAACTCTGTGTTCTCAGGGATATCCATCTTTTTGGATAAACTTTTGAGACCCCTGGTGGAGCAGTCAAGTACTTTCATTAAGGATACTAATGATTTTTTGGTCAAATTGAACAACTTGCAACTCCAGACTGATAAATTCATTCTTTTCAGTCTGGATGTGACAAGTTTATATACCTCAATCACCCATGAGAGCGGACTGGGAGCTGTTAAACATGCGCTTTTTACTTCTGGTTTATATTCCATTTCACAGATTTGGTTTATTCTGCAACTGTTGGAAATTATACTTTTTAACAATTATTTTTTATTTGAAGACTTTTTTTACCTTCAGTTGCAGGGTACAGCCATGGGCTCCAACGTTGCCCCTAACTATGCAAACATTTTTATGAATCTTTTTGAAGAAAAATTTGTTTTTGAAAATTATTTATTTCGTCAGTGTGGCGCCACCTGGTGGCGCTACATTGATGATATTTTTGGCATATGGTTGGGCAGCGTTGGAGCCCTTGAACTTTTTGTTAGGGAGTTAAATGATTCGACAAACAGTATTAAGTTTACACTTACTTATAGCGAAATTTCAATTGATTTTTTGGATGTGACTGTTTTGAAGGATGGGTGCAATTTCAAGACTGATATTTTCAGCAAGGAGACTGATAGGAATAACCTGCTATTATATAGCAGTGCACATCATCCTTCACTAGTCAGATCATTGCCAAAGAGTCAATTGCTTAGAGTTAAGCGCATAGTTGCAGAGGAATCGTTAGTACCCTTGCGACTTTCAGAAATGGGTGACAAATTTGTGCAACGCGGGTACCCCAGAGATCTTATTGGTGACACCATTAATCAGGTGTCCCAATTGGATCGAAAATCATTGTTAAAACCTGGGTTGTCTTCTAAAAAAGATTCAAAGAGAATGATTTTTGTATCTGAATTTTCCAGACAAAGTGATCAGGTTTGGAAAATTATCAGAAAACATTGGGGTATCCTGAAAGATTGCAATTCGGAGGTTGTTGAATTTGACCAAATGCCTATGCCAGCATATAAGCGTAGTAAGAGCTTGAGGGACTCTTTGATTAAAGCTGACATTGGCCCTGGTAGAATACTATCTCAGCGGTTTATCACCAAAAAGAATTTGGGCTGTTTTCCCTGTTTAGGGTGCAGCAATTGCAATTCTATAATAAAGAGTCCCTATTTTTTACACCCACATAGTGGTTATAAATTTCATTATAGGGACTACTTTACTTGCAATAGCAATTATGTTATTTACATGATCAAATGCCCATGTGGGAAAGCCTACATTGGCGAGTCCTCTAGGAGGGTACGGGATCGGATCACTGAACACAAGAGCAACATCAGGTGTAAGGTATTCACTGCACCAGTAGCTTATCATTTTTTGGCTATGGGACATCCTATTAGCCAACTTAGGTTCCAGGTAATCGAACAAATTAGGACCCCCCGTAGAGGTGGCAATAGGGATATCCTTTTGAAACAACGTGAATCCTATTGGATTTTTAAGTTGGATACCCTGGAGCCTAGGGGGCTCAATAGAGAGATAGACTGGTCTGTGTTCTACTGATCTGGTGTTGCTCTTGTGTTCGTATATTTTGCAATATTGGTTTTAAATCATGGAGCCTAATGTTGTTTAAATAAGTTCTAATAAATAAATTGCAGTGTTTATTGTTTATGTAGATGTGGTTCTGGTATAGGGGCTTCATAGCTGTTTTTGTTTTTAATTTTTGTACATGGTCTACCTATCTTTCCACCAGCAGATGGTGCTGTTGCATTTATAGAATGTGGAATACAAGATTGTAAGGGTTAAAATCCCAAGGTGAGCTATTTAAACAGGTGCACCTGTACTATCACTTACCACATGATTAAGGGGCATAGCTCCCCGAAACGTCGTGGCTGTTTGACTCTGCACTTTCTAAAATAAAGCACTGAAACTTTGGCATTTTGGAGAGCTTCATTTTTACATTTTTTTACTATTGTTGGGGAGTTTTGTAGTGACTCCTTGAAGCTCTGACCTGTGAGTATCGCTGCTGGATGTATTGCACTATTTTGTTGTTATACTTTGTCAGGGTAATCATGCAGGCCATATAGACCTCCCTTGATAGGGGAAGTAACAGGGATTAAAGTGCAAAGAATAGTACAACAACACAACCTAGTTAACATTAACAGTGGTTCCCAGACTGCATGTCTTGTTATTAGATTTTGCCAGGATAATCAGCCAGGCCATATAGACTGCCCCCGATAGGGGGAGTAACAGGGATTAAAGTGCTAAGAATAGTACTACTTAACACAACCTAGTTACCATGGGTCCATGACCGCATGTTTTGTTATTATACTTTGTCAGGGTAATCGTGCAGGCCATATAGACCTCCCTTGATAGGGGGAGTAACAGGGATTACAGTTCTAAGAATAGTACTACTTAACACAACCTAGTTACCATGGGTCCCAGACCAGATGTTTTGTTGTTATACTTTGTCAGGGTAATCATGCAGGCCATATAGAACTCCACCGAAAGGGGGAGTAAGAGGGATTAAAGTGCTAAGAAAAGTTTTACTTAACACAACCTAATTACCATGGGTCCCAGACCGCGTGTCTTGTTGTTATACTTTGTCAGGGTAATCATACACGCCATATAGACTTCCACTGATAGGAGGAGTTAAAGGGCTGAAAGTGCTAAGAATAGTACTACTTAACACAACCTAGTTACCATGGATCCCAGACCGCATGTTTAATTATTATACTTTGTCAGGGTAATTATATATCGAACAAATCTATCTATTTCTCTTCTATCGATTCTATCTAACTATCAATCTATGTATATCTATCTATCTTATCTATCTATCTTGTGTCCGGACTGTTTTGAGACAGCCACTTGTGTTTTTGACAAATTTGAAGTAGGAGGACAGACCAATCATCTTCTTCCATCTCCCGGTTCCAAAAATGAAGGCCATATAGACCTCCCCCGATAGGGGGAGTAACAGGTTGTAGTAAACTGCTAAAAATAGTACTACTTAACACACCACGGGTCACAGACCGCATGTCTTATTGTTATACTCTGTCAGGGAAATTATATATATTTCAAATCTATCTATTTATCTATAAAATCAATCGAACTATCAAACGTATCTATCAAATGTATATTGCATCTATTGATCGATGTAATTCGTATCTATAGAATGTATATTACATCTTTTGGTTGATGTAATTTGTATCTATCAAATGTATATTGCATCTTTGGATCGATAACATTCGTATCTATCAAATGGATATTGCATCTATTAATCGATGTAATTCGTATCTATCAAATGTATATTGCATCTATTGATCTATGTAATTTGTATCGATCATATGTATATTGCATTGATTGAGCTATGTAATCTATGTATCTATCAAATCTATCTATCTCGTGGTTGTGCAAATGGACTGTTTGCGGTTGTTTGCGGTGCGTTACACTTGGAGTTTGCTCTGTCACTGTGAAGCAGCCGTAACAATTACACTACCTGATAGATACGAGATCATAACTGATGTTTTAAAGCATGTTATTGCAAACAATTTGGGAATGTTAGGTGATTTAGGCCCTTTATGGGTTAAAAGCAGTCTCTGCAGCAACTATGTAATTTTCCATGGGAGTTTTGACATGGATCCCCCTCCAGCATGCCACAGTCCCGGTGTTAGTCCCCTTGAAACAACTTTTCCATCACTATTGTGGCCAGAAAGAGTCCTTGTAGGTTTTAAAGTTCGCCTGCCTATTGAAGTCAATGGCGGTTCGCCGGTTTGTGAACAATACCGGAAGTTCGAGTCCGCCGTTCACGAACCAAAATTTTTAAGTTCGCGACATCACTACCCACAACTGAATAATATAAGAAAACACATCCGGATGGAGAGACCACCCCTCTGGATCTAAAGTCTGGCGGCTGAGATAATCCGCCTCCCAATTGTCTACACCTGAGATAAGCACCGCAGAGATTAGACAAGAGCTGGATTCCGCCCAAACAAGTATCCAAGATACTTTTTTCATAGCTTGGGGACTGTGAGTCCCACCCTGATGATTGACATATTCCACTGTTGTGATATTGTCTGTCTGAAAAGAAATGAACGGTTCTCTCTTTAGCAGAGGCCAAAACTGAAGATCTCTGAGAATTGCAAGGAGATCTAAAATATTTATTGGTAATCTCGCCTCTTGAGATTTCCAAACCCCTTGTGCTGTCAGAGATCCCCAAACAGCTCCCCAACCTGAAAGACTTGCATCTGTTGTGATCACCGTCCAGGTTGGCCGAACAAAAGAACTAAATGATGGTGATCTATCCACCATGTAAGAGAGTGTCGCACATTGATTCAGCATAGAAAGCTTTAGAGGTCTCATGTGAAAATGAGCAAAGGGGATCGCGCCCGATGCTGCAGTCATGAGACCTAAAACTTCCATGCACATAGCCACTGAAGGGAATGACTGAGACTGAAGGTGCCGGCATGCTGTAACCAATTTTAAACGTCTCTTGTCTGTTAGAGACAGAGTCATGGACACTGAATCTATCTGGAAGCCTAAAAAGGTGACCCTTGTCTGAGGAATCAAGAAACTTTTGGTAAATTGATCCTCCAACCATGTTTCCAAAGAAACAACACTAGTTGATTCGTGTGAGATTCTGCAGTATGCAAAGACTGAGCTAGTACCAAGATATCATCCAAATAAGGAAACACCTCAATACCCTGTTCTCTAATTACAGATAGTAGGGCACCCAGAACCTTTGAAAAGATTCTTGGAGCTGTTGCTAGGCCAAATGAAGAGCAACAAATTGGTAATGCTTGTTTAGAAAAGAGAATCTCAGAAACTGATAATGTTCTGGATGAATCAGAATATGAAGGTATGCATCCTGCAAGTCTATTGTGGACATATAATGTCCTTGCTGAACAAAAGGCAGAATAGTCCTTATAGTCACCATCTTGAAAGTTGGTACTCTTACATAACGATTCAAAAATTTTCAGATCCAGAACTGGTCTGAATAAATTTTCCTTCTTTGGTACAATGAAAAGATTTGAATAAAACCCCAAACCTTGTTCCTGAGGAGGAACTGGCATGATTACCCCTGAAGACTCCAGGTCTGAAACACACTTCAGGAAAGCATGAGCTTTTACTGGATTTACTGGTATATGTGAGAGAAAAAATCTTCTCACAGGAGGCCTTACTCTGAATCCTATTCGATACCCTTGAGAGACAATGCTCTGAATCCAGTGATTTTGGACAGATTTTATCCAAATATCTTTGAAAAACCTTAATCTGCCCCTACCAGCTGAGCTGGAATGAGGGCCGCACCTTCATGCGGACTTAGGGGCTGACTTTGGTTTCCTAAATGGCTTGGATTTATTCCAATTTGAGGAAGGCTTCCAATTGGAAGCAGACTCCTTGGGGAGAAGATTTAGTTTTTGTTACTTATTCTGACGAAAGGAACAAAAATGGTTAGAAGCCTTAGATTTACCCTTAGGTTTTTAATCCTGAGGCAGAAAAACTTCCTTCCCCCAGTGACAGTTGAAATAATAGAATCCAACTGAGAATCAAATAAATTATTACCTTGGAAAGAAAGAGATAGTAATCTAGATTTAGATGTCATATCAGCATTCCAAGATTTAAGCCACAAAGCTCTTCTAGCTACAATAGCTAAAGACATGGATCTAACATCAATTTTGATAATATCAAAAATTGCATCACAATAAAATGATTAGCATATTGCAATAGGCGAATAATGCTAGATAAGTCAGAATCCAATTCCTGTTGCTCTAAAATCTCCAACCAGAAGGTTGATGCAGCCGCAACATCAGCCAAAGAAATTGCAGGTCTGAGAAGATAACCTGAATATAAATAGGCCTTCCTTAGATAAGATTCAAGCTTCCTATCTAAAGGATCCTTAAAAGGAAGTACTATCTTCCATAGGAATAGTGGTACGTTTAGCAAGAGTAGAAATAGCCCCATCAACTTTGGGGATTTTTTCCCAAAACTCTATAGATTTTTCTGGTAAAGGATACGATTTTTTAAACCTTGAAGAAGGAATAAAAGAAGTACCTGGCTTATTCCTTTCCCTAGAAATCATATCAGAAATAGCCTCAGGAATAGGAAAAAACCCCTGGAGAAACCACAGGAGGTTTAAAAACAGCATTTAAACGTTTATTAGACTGAACGTCAATAGGACTGGTTACCTCAATATCCAAAATAATTAACACTTCTTTAAATAAAGAACACATATTCTCTATTTTAAATAAATAAGTAGATTTTTCAGTGTCAATGTCTGAGGAAGGATCTTCTGTATCAGATAGATCCTCATCAAAAGAGGATAAATTATGTTGTTGGTCATTTGAAATTTCATCAACTAAATGAGAAGTTTTAAAAGACCTTTACGTTTATTAGAAGGTGGAAATGCAGACAAAACCTTCAAAATAGAATCAGAAACAAATTCTTTAAAATTTACAGGTATATCATGCACATTAGAAGTTGAAAGAACTACAACTGGCAATGTGCTATTACTGATGGATACACTAACTGCATGTAAAAGTTTATCATGACGAATATTACAAATGACATTCGGTGAAATAATTTCAACAATTTTACAGCAAATGCACATAGCTTTGGTAGGACCGATGTCAGGCAGCAATGTTCCAGCAGAAACTTCTGAGGCAGGATCAGATAAAGACATCTTGCAAAATGTAAGAGAAAAAACAACATAAAAAGCAAAATTATATATTTCCTTATATGACAGTTTCAGGAATGGGAAAAAAAGCAAATAGCATAGGCCTCTGATAGAGAAAAAAATCAAGAGGCAAACATCAATGGGGTATTGAAATAATGAAAAAGTTTGGCGCCAAGTATGACGCACAACGTAACGTAAACTTTTTGGCGCCAAAAATAACCGGAAATGACACACTCGCGTCACTAATGACGCAACCGTGTGAAAGGTCTCGGCGTCAAGTATGACGCCGGAAATGACGAAGTTGCGTCATAGACGTATTTTTCCGCGCCAAAAATATTTTCGCGCCAAGAATGACGCAATAAAGTTTAGCATTTGACGCACCCGCAGGCCTAATGCTACCCGCAATTTGCAAGAAGTAGTCAATTGAAAAAAGACTAAACCCCAGGTAAGAATTTTTTTTCTATAAAAGATGTTTATATTACCCAAATATGAAACTGACAGTCTGCAGAAGGAAATACATGAACCTGACTCATGGCAAATATAAGTACAATACATATATTTAGAACTTTATATGAATGCATAAAGTGCCAAACCATAGCTGAGGTGTCTTAAGTAATAAAAAGCATACTTACCAAAAGACACCCATCCACATATAGCAGATAGCCAAACCAGTACAGAAACAGTTATCAGTAGAGGTAATGGTAAATTGAGAGTATATCGTTGATCTGAAAAGGGAGGTACTAGATGAATCTCTACGACCGATAACAGAGAACCCATGAAATAGACCCCCGTTAGGGAAATCATCGATTCAATAAGTGATACTCCCTTCACGTCCCTCTGACATTCGCTGTACTCAGAGGAATCGGGCTTCAACAATGCGGAGAAGCGCATATCAACGTAGAAATCTTAGCACAAACTTACTTCACCACCTCCAAAGGAGGCAAAGTTTGTAAAACTGAATTGTGGGTGTGGTGAGGGGTGTATTTATAGGCATTTTGAGGTTTGGGAAACTTTGCCCCTCCTGGTAGGATTGTATATCCCATATGTCACTAGCTCATGGACTCTTGCCAATTACATGAAAGAAATATATATATATACAGGGAGTGCAGAATTATTAGGCAAATGAGTATTTTGACCACATCATCCTCTTTATGCATGTTGTCTTACTCCAAGCTGTATAGGCTCGAAAGCCTACTACCAATTAAGCATATTAGGTGATGTGCATCTCTGTAATGAGAAGGGGTGTGGTCTAATGACATCAACACCCTATATCAGGTGTGCATAATTATTAGGCAACTTCCTTTCCTTTTGCAAAATGGGTCAAAAGAAGGACTTGACAGGCTCAGAAAAGTCAAAAATAGTGAGATATCTTGCAGAGGGATGCAGCACTCTTAAAATTGCAAAGCTTCTGAAGCGTGATCATCGAACAATCAAGCGTTTCATTCAAAATAGTCAACAGGGTCACAAGAAGCGTGTGGAAAAACCAAGGCGCAAAATAACTGCCCATGAACTGAGAAAAGTCAAGCGTGCAGCTGCCAAGATGCCACTTGCCACCAGTTTGGCCATATTTCAGAGCTGCAACATCACTGGAGTGCCCAAAAGCACAAGACTGGGCCAAGAAATATCTCAAGACTGATTTTTCTAAGGTTTTATGGACTGATGAAATGAGAGTGAGTCTTGATGGGCCAGATGGATGGGCCCGTGGCTGGATTGGTAAAGGGCAGAGAGCTCCAGTCCGACTCAGACGCCAGCAAGGTGGAGGTGGAGTACTGGTTTGGGCTGGTATCATCAAAGATGAGCTTGTGGGGCCTTTTCGGGTTGAGGATGGAGTCAAGCTCAACTCCCAGTCCTACTGCCAGTTTCTGGAAGACACCTTCTTCAAGCAGTGGTACAGGAAGAAGTCTGCATCCTTCAAGAAAAACATGATTTTCATGCAGGACAATGCTCCATCACACGCGTCCAAGTACTCCACAGCGTGGCTGGCAAGAAAGGGTATAAAAGAAGAAAATCTAATGTCATGGCCTCCTTGTTCACCTGATCTGAACCCCATTGAGAACCTGTGGTCCATCATCAAATGTGAGATTTACAAGGAGGGAAAACAGTACACCTCTCTGAACAGTGTCTGGGAGGCTGTGGTTGCTGCTGCACGCAATGTTGATGGTGAACAGATCAAAACACTGACAGAATCCATGGATGGCAGGCTTTTGAGTGTCCTTGCAAAGAAAGGTGGCTATATTGGTCACTGATTTGTTTTTGTTTTGTTTTTGAATGTCAGAAATGTATATTTGTGAATGTTGAGATGTTATATTGGTTTCACTGGTAAAAATAAATAATTGAAATGGGTATATATTTGTTTTTTGTTAAGTTGCCTAATAATTATGCACAGTAATAGTCACCTGCACACACAGATATCCCCCTAAAATAGCTAAAACTAAAAACAAACTAAAAACTACTTCCAAAAATATTCAGCTTTGATATTAATGAGTTTTTTGGGTTCATTGAGAACATGGTTGTTGTTCAATAATAAAATTAATCCTCAAAAATACAACTTGCCTAATAATTCTGCACTCCCTGTATATATATATATATATATATATATATATATATATATATATATATATATATATATATATATATATATATATATATATATATATATGATTCTAAAGAGAAAGTTGTGGGGAAATGAATCCTCACTTTAGGTTCCCTTTGTCCGGTACCAGAGTATAGGGTTAAAATTACCAAAAAACTAATGATCTATGCAAAGGTTACTTTCAACTCCTTACTAATATATATATACACAGTTTAACTGCTTAGCAAAAAACCTAAACAATAAAATGCATGTCACATATTCAGAAAAATTTTCCTTGTGCACATATGATTTATTACAGCCAACTTTCAGAACAAATCATTATAATTATATAACGAACGTGGGCCCACTTGTTGTTTATTCAATTTATACATAAAGTGATATGTCCTTTTTGAATATTGTTTCAGATTTTTCCCAAGGAACTCCTTTGTATCAAATGTTCCAAAGCATATCATTCAGCCTTAATATTTGTAACAGTTCTTTGTACTTATTGAAAGGGCTGTTCGTGTAATATAGTGGTACAAAAATAGGACTTATCACTCTAGGAGTTATAATGTTATTAGTTGTATTTGATAGCGTTGTGGCGCATGTGAGTGTTGAGCTTGTCGGTTCCCGTTGCAATTGCTAAGTGTGTAACACCTCAAGGAATTATGGCTTATGTAGCTTAGCTCCCGCACACCTTGCCGGACGAAGCCCTAAACATACAACCAGTAATGGTGAAACGCGCGTAGCTGGGAGTGATTCAAACAGAGCTGCAGCTGAGCCCTCAACACCACGCTAAATCGACTGAAAGAAAACAGCGGTACAAAGTATGACACACTCGCTGTGAGTTGGAAAAAAGTGATATTCGGAGGGGACATGTGAGTATTCCCTAAGGGGAGTGAAACCGGAGATCTACAATCAAGGTAAAGAACTTGATACTTGTTAGTAAAAGTTGCAAACAGTGAAGTCAGACAGCCTAACAAGGTGTGCGGGAGCTAAGCTACATAAGCCATAATTCCTTGAGGCGTTACACACTTAGCAATTGCAACGGGAACCGACAAGCTCAACACTCACATGCCCCACAATGCTATCAAATACAACTAATAACATTATAACTCCTAGAGTGATAAGTCCTATTTTTGTACCACTATATTACATGAACAGCCCTTTCAATAAGTACAAAGAACTGTTACAAATCTTAAGGCTGAATGATATTCTTTGGAACATTTGATACAAAGGAGTTACTTGGGAAAAATCTGAAACAATATTCAAAAAGGACATATCACTTTATGTATAAATTGAATAAACAACAAGTGGGCCCACGTTCGTTATATAATTATAATGATTTGTTCTGAAAGTCGGCTGTAATAAATCATATGTGCACAAGGAAATTTGTTCTGAATATGTGACATGCATTTTATTGTTTAGGTTTTTTGCTAAGCAGTTAAACTGTGTATATATATATTAGTAAGGAGTTGAAAGTAATCTTTGCATAGATCATTAGTTTTTTGGTAATTTTAACCCTATACTCTGGTGCCGGACAAAGGGAACCTAAAGTGAGGATTCATTTCCCCACAACTTTCTCTTTAGAATCATATTTAAATAACTCCTTCCCCCCGAGCACAGTGCTGATCTGATATTTATTTAGTAATCAGATCACTCGAATGAGTTAGTGATAATAAATGAAGTGGTGCGAGTCAAATCTAAATATTCAATATATATATATATTCTCCTTGCCCAGTGTGCTTAGAGGAATGTGGCTGCACCTCACTGACGAGGCCCATAGGAGGCCGAAACGATCGTCTGGGGTTGTCATGTTCCTTGTTCAGAGGAGAATTGCCTGGTATTTCGGGGCTGGACTGACCTTACTTGGCAGGATCAGACTGATATACTTCAGGAAAGTTTTCTTCTGTGAAAAGCACACTGGTATAAAAGAGGCTGCTTCCGGGTGGTAAATCGCCATAGAACAAGCCACTGCGCTGTTGTTCGTTCCTGGTAGAGCGCTTCTCTCTTTGTATGCAAATTATTATGACCCTGGGGAAGTCTCCCTATGGGTGATGGGGGAAACCAGACGTGGACTCCTTGCCCAGTGTGCTTAGAGGAATGTGGCTGCACCTCACTGACGAGGCCCATAGGAGGCCGAAACGATCGTCTGGGGTTGTCATGTTCCTTGTTCAGAGGAGAATTGCCTGGTATTTCGGGGCTGGACTGACCTTACTTGGCAGGATCAGACTGATATACTTCAGGAAAGTTTTCTTCTGTGAAAAGCACACTGGTCTAAAAGAGGCTGCTTCCGGGTGGTAAATCGCCATAGAACAAGCCACTGCGCTGTTGTTCGTTCCTGGTAGAGCGCTTCTCTCTTTGTATGTATATATATATATATATATATATATACACATATATATACAGTAGAAAACAGCACTCTCTGGATTTAACAAAATGTTTTTTATTGGGTGACGTTTCGGGGTAGTGCACCCCTTCCTCAGGCCTTTTTTTTCTTAAAGGGTTGTTAAAGTCAAAATTAAACTTGCATGATTCAGATAGAGCATGTCATTTTAAGACACGTTTAATTTAACTTCTATTTTCAAATGTGCTTTGTTCTCTTAGTATCCCTTGTTAAAAAAACATAATTTATGTAAGAACTTACCTGATAAATTCATTTCTTTCATATTAGCAAGAGTCCATGAGCTAGTGACGTATGGGATATACATTCCTACCAGGAGGGGCAAAATTTCCCAAACCTCAAAATGCCTATAAATACACCCCTCACCACACCCACAATTCAGTTTAACGAATAGCCAAGAAGTGGGGTGATAAAAAAGTGCGAAAGCATATAAAATAAGGAATTGGAATAATTGTGCTTTATACAAAATCATAACCACCACAAAAAAAGGGCGGGCCTCATGGACTCTTGCTAATATGAAAGAAATGAATTTATCAGGTAAGTTCTTACATAAATTATGTTTTCTTTCATGTAATTAGCAAGAGTCCATGAGCTAGTGACGTATGGGATAATGACTACCCAAGATGTGGATCTTTCCACACAAGAGTCACTAGAGAGGGAGGGATAAAATAAAGACAGCCAATTCCTGCTGAAAATAATCCACACCCAAAATAAAGTTTAACGAAAAACATAAGCAGAAGATTCAAACTGAAACCGCTGCCTGAAGTACTTTTCTACCAAAAACTGCTTCAGAAGAAGAAAATACATCAAAATGGTAGAATTTAGTAAAAGTATGTGTCAGCCGTATTTGGTCAGTTCAGGATTTAACCCAACTGCTAGCGTGGATATTAAAACACACGCTAGCACACTGAGAAATATCCAGGACGTGACCCACTCAGGAAACAAAATAAGCAGGGTATCAGAACTTCCCAAAAGAATATTAATTCAAAATATCTTCTTGAGGATAGAATTATTTTACAGGAGATAGCGTTCCTTTCTCAGGAAAATAGAAACAAACAAAGCTTATGTCCCTTTAAGCAGGTTGATAGTGGATAAATGAATATGCTTCTTTCTTGCAGGTTTGCAACAAACTAAAAATGTCCCTTTAAGCAGGTTGATAGCAAACAAAAATAATAATGTCCTTTTAGCAGAAATAAAGCAAACAAAAAATAAAGTCCCTTTAAGCAGGTGTCCGCAAACAAAAGTTAATGTCCTTTTAAGCAGGATTGTCAGCAAAGAAATGATAAAGTCCTTATTGGCAGGATTAAAACAAACAAAGATAATGTCCCTTTAAGCAGGTGTCAGCAAACAAATGATAATGTCCTTTTAAGCAGGATTGTCAGCAAAGAAATGATAAAGTCCTTATTAGCAGGATTAAAGCAAACAAAGATAATGTCCCTTTAAGCAGGTGTCAGCAAACAAATGATAATGTCCTTTTAGGCAGGTTAGCAGGCAATCAAGATTTGGAAGCAAGAGGCATTGGCAAAACAAAGTTGAGGAGGATAGGGTCAGGTTTCAAAATTGTACTCACTCAGACAGGGACCGGCAGAAGAGAGAGAGAGAAAACAAACGGGCACCGAGTAAATCTCCCGCCGAGATTTTAAAGGCAGAGAGAGGCCGCCACGTCATAGGGGTTGTCAGAGAATGCGTCACGTTGCCTAGCAACGTGACGTAGAACCCCAGAAGAGATCCGGGAGCCGCGGCGACACGGCGATGAACGGTAATTCATGACATCACCCCCCCCTCAAGGACCCCTCCGGGGGACAGGACCAGGCCTAGTAGGGTGGAACTTGTGAAAGGCCTTAATTAAGGCAGGGGCATGCACCTGCCGGGCAGGTTCCCAAGATCGTTCAGTAACAGGATAACCTTTCCAATGAACGAGATAATACAGTTTCTTCCCACGAAGTTTGGAATCCAGGATGTGACTGACCTCAAATTCAGGTAGGCCTTGAACCAAAAGAGGTGGAGGTTTGAGCAGAGGTTTAGAATACCTATTAGATAATACAGGTTTCAAAAGAGATACGTGAAATACCGGATGGGCTTTGAGGGTCTTGGGCAGAGCAATTCGGTAAGCAGTAGGACATACTTGACCCAGTATTCGGAAAGGACCCACATATCGTGGCCCCAATTTGGTGGAAGGCTGTTTGAGGCGAAGATGACGTGAAGAAACCCAAACCTTATCGCCAGGCCGATATTTGGGAGCCCTCCGTCGCCGAAGATCAGAATAGAACTTATAACGTTCAGAAGCCTTGGAAAGAAGGTGTATTTTCTTCCAATGACGAGTTAACCTCCTGGCGGATAGATCAGAAGCAGGATTTTCAGTGGAAGAGGTGTGTAGAGGAAACGTTCTGGGTTGAAATCCATAGGCTGCATGAAAAGGAGAGGTCCGAAGAGAGGAGTTGTAACGTGTGTTATGAGCCAATTCTGCTAGTGGAAGGTAACCAGTCCAATTAGAATGATGATGATCCACATAATGCCTCAAATAAGTTTCAAGGCACTGGTTAACCCTTTCGGTTTGGCCATTAGATTCCGGATGATGTGACGTAGACAAAGAGATAGTTGTTCCAAAGTGTTTGCAGAGTGATCTCCAAAACCGAGAAACAAACTGTACTCCTCTATCCGAAACAATGTTCAGAGGGAAGCCATGTAATCTCACAATGTGTAAGAGAAAAAGTTCGGAAAGTCTTTTGGCAGATGGTAAACCAGGTAAAGGAATGAAGTGAGCTGTCTTAGTGAACCTGTCAACAACCACCCAGATAGTGTTGTTTCCAGCTGAAAGAGGAAGATCGGTAATAAAATCCATGGATAAATGGGTCCAAGGCTGATGAGGAATGGGTAACGGTTGAAGCAAACCGGAGGGAAGTTGACGAGGAGTCTTATTGCTGGCACACTGTGTACATACTGAGACATAATCTGTAACATCTTGAGACAGAGTAGGCCACCAGACATGTTGCTTGAGCTTTCGAGCGGTGTTACTGATGCCAGGATGTCCAGAGAGAGGACTGTCATGAGCCCAATATAGAATCTTGGAACGAAGACGTTTAGGAACAAAGAGTAGGCCATCAGGAGGTTTGCAAGACAAAGGAAGATCCTTTTGAGCAGATTGTAAGTCATGTAACCACGAGGTTGATAACTGGGCTAAGACTTTATGAGGTTGAAGTATGGTACCAGTTTCAGGAGTTGAAGTGTCTTGAAATTGTCTGGAAAGGGCGTCAGCCTTGATGTTCTTAGAACCGGGAATATAAGACAGATTGTAATGAAAACGTGAGAAGAACAGAGACCAACGTGCTTGTCTGGAGTTCAGTCGTTTGGCCGTTTGAAGATAGAGAAGGTTTTTATGATCTGTGAGTATAGTAAACGGCAAAGAAGTGCCTTCCAACCAATGCCTCCATTCATCCAGTGCCATTTTAATAGCAAGTAACTCCTTATTACCTACATCATAATTTAATTCAGAAGGAGAAAATTTCTTGGAGAAGAATCCCACAGGGTGGATCTTTCCTGTGTCAGGTATACGTTGGGAAAGAACAGCCCCAGCAGCAACTGATGAAGCATCCACTTCAAGAATAAATTGAAAATCCGGATTTGGGTGACGCAGGATAGGTGCAGAAGAGAAAGCTTTTTTGAGAGAATCAAAAGCTTCAACAGCTTCAGGAGGCCAATCTTTACAGTTTTGTCCTTTCCTAGTGAGAGACGAAAGAGGTGACGTTATAGTAGCAAAACCTTTGATGAATTTCCTGTAATAACTGGCAAATCCCAGGAAACGTTGCAGAGCTTTAAGAGAATCAGGTTTAGGCCACTCCAAAATGGCAGAGAGTTTAGTTGGATCCATTTCAAATCCTGATTCAGAGATTACATATCCCAAAAAGGGAATGGACCTTTGATGAAAAGAACATTTCTCCAGTTTGGCAAATAGATGGTTATCTCTTAAACGTTGAAGTACTTTCCTGACGTGATGTATATGATCTTGGTAGTTCTGAGAAAAAATTAATATATCGTCAAGGTAAATGATAACAAAAATATTCAAGAAATCCCGAAAAATCTCATTCACGAAGTGTTGAAAAACAGCAGGGGCATTACACAGCCCAAACGGCATGACAAGATACTCATAATGCCCAAATCGAGTGTTAAAGGCTGTCTTCCACTCATCACCCTTGCGCATACGGATAAGATTGTATGCTCCACGGAGATCGAGCTTGGTAAAAATGGTGGAACCTTGAAGATATGTGAATAATTCAGGTATTAGGGGTAAAGGATAACTGTTCTTGATGGTGATTTGATTTAACCCTCTGTAATCGATACAAGGTCGCAGTCCGCCATCCTTCTTTCCCACAAAGAAGAACCCAGCCCCTACAGGAGAAGAGGAGGGTCGAATGAATCCTCTGGCCAAATTATCTTTGATATATTCTTCCAAGGCTACATTTTCAGGCCTAGAAAGTGGGTAAGTTTTGCCTCGAGGATAAGGAGCTCCAGGGAGAAGATCAATAGGGCAATCAAATGAACGGTGAGGAGGAAGACGTTCTGCTTCTTTTTTAGAAAAGACATCGACAAAATCTTGATACTGCGTAGGTAGAGGACCAGAAGTATCGGTAGTAAGAGCAATAGTGAGTGGTATTTTAGTAAGTGGTTGAAGACAGTTAGTATGGCAAGATAATCCCCAGGAGGTGAGTTCACCATGGGTCCAAGAAAAGGTAGGATTATGTAACTGAAGCCACGGAAGACCCAGGATTATGGGAAATTGAGGAGTAGTAATCACATCAAAACATATCCTCTCACAATGAAGTACTCCGACAGAAAAAAGTATGGGTATAGTAGTAAACTGGATGAGTCCGGAACCCAAAGGATCTCCACTAACAGTAGAGACGGAAACTGAAAACTTCTTTCTTAGTAAGGGAATAGTGTGAGTGGACACAAAAGTGGAGTCAATGAACACTCCTCCAGCACCAGAATCAATAAGAGCTTGGGTATGAATCTTGTTATCACCCAATTGAAGGGTTACAGGAACAAAGAGTTTATTAAAGAGGGAATGAACTTGTTTTTGGCTTAACTTAGTTCCCTGGACAGAAGTTAAGCCCTGGCTTTTACTGGCCTGGTAGGACAATCCCTTAATAAATGCCCTTTAAGGCCACAGTATAGACACAGGCCAAGAGAACGTCTTCTCAAACGCTCAGTTTCGGTTAATTTTATGGTTCCTACTTCCATAGGTTCAGCTTGATCAGGAGAAGGAGAGGCAGTTGTTACCGGGTTAGAAAAACGAGGAGCCAGACGAAAAGGAGTTCGAGTTGAGGACCTCTGATTTCTTTCTCTTTCTTGTTGGCGTTCACGGTATCTAGAATCAAGACTGATGCAAAGATTTATTAAGGCTTCTAGGGAGTCTGGAAGTTCCCGATACACCAATTCATCTTTGAGACGTTCTGAAAGTCCTTTGCGAAAAGCTGCTCTAAGAGCTCCCTGATTCCAATTAGTTTCAGATGCAAGAGTGCGGAACTCAATGGCATATTGAGACACTGATTGACCACCCTGACGTAGGTCTAATAGAGAAGCTTCAGCAGCGGAAGTCCTTCCAGGTTTGTCAAACACGTTAGAAAAAACAGAAAGAAAAGCATCCACATCCTGAAGTATAAGATCATCTTTTTCTAACAGAGGTGATACCCAGGCCAAAGCTCTTCCTTTCATTAAGGAAATAAGGAATGTAATCCGAGATGAGGGAGTAGCAAAAAGGGTAGGACTGTTACGAAAGTGAAGTCGACATTGATTCAAAAAACCCCTACAATCTTCAGGATTCCCATCATATTTATCTGGAAGAGGAATCCTAGGACTCAAATGTCCTTGTGATTGGTTGTTGGGAATAGGAGGAGAGGATGCCTCAATGTTAGGATTGGGAGGGATAGGAGCAACCAAGCTCTGTAATAATGTAGTGATTTGATCCAGCTTAGTATCCAAGGATTGCAAGTGGGTAGCATGAGATCCCAGTAACTGTCCCTGGTGAGTCACGGCCATGGATAATTCAGTGGGGTCCATTTATGGCCCGTTTGTAATGTCAGCCGTATTTGGTCAGTTCAGGATTTAACCCAACTGCTAGCGTGGATATTAAAACACACGCTAGCACACTGAGAAATATCCAGGACGTGACCCACTCAGGAAACAAAATAAGCAGGGTATCAGAACTTCCCAAAAGAATATTAATTCAAAATATCTTCTTGAGGATAGAATTATTTTACAGGAGATAGCGTTCCTTTCTCAGGAAAATAGAAACAAACAAAGCTTATGTCCCTTTAAGCAGGTTGATAGTGGATAAATGAATATGCTTCTTTCTTGCAGGTTTGCAACAAACTAAAAATGTCCCTTTAAGCAGGTTGATAGCAAACAAAAATAATAATGTCCTTTTAGCAGAAATAAAGCAAACAAAAAATAAAGTCCCTTTAAGCAGGTGTCCGCAAACAAAAGTTAATGTCCTTTTAAGCAGGATTGTCAGCAAAGAAATGATAAAGTCCTTATTGGCAGGATTAAAACAAACAAAGATAATGTCCCTTTAAGCAGGTGTCAGCAAACAAATGATAATGTCCTTTTAAGCAGGATTGTCAGCAAAGAAATGATAAAGTCCTTATTAGCAGGATTAAAGCAAACAAAGATAATGTCCCTTTAAGCAGGTGTCAGCAAACAAATGATAATGTCCTTTTAGGCAGGTTAGCAGGCAATCAAGATTTGGAAGCAAGAGGCATTGGCAAAACAAAGTTGAGGAGGATAGGGTCAGGTTTCAAAATTGTACTCACTCAGACAGGGACCGGCAGAAGAGAGAGAGAGAAAACAAACGGGCACCGAGTAAATCTCCCGCCGAGATTTTAAAGGCAGAGAGAGGCCGCCACGTCATAGGGGTTGTCAGAGAATGCGTCACGTTGCCTAGCAACGTGACGTAGAACCCCAGAAGAGATCCGGGAGCCGCGGCGACACGGCGATGAACGGTAATTCATGACAGTATGCAAAGAGGACCAAGTTGCTGCTTTGCAGATCTGGTCAACCGAAGCTTCATTCCTAAACGCCCAGGAAGTAGAAGCTGACCTAGTAGAATGAGCCGTAATTCTCTGAGGCGGAGTTTTACCCGACTCAACATAGGCAAGATGAATTAAAGATTTCAACCAAGATGCCAAAGAAATGGCAGAAGCTTTCTGGCCTTTTCTAGAACCGGAAAAGATAACAAATAGATTAGAAGTCTTACGGAAAGATTTCGTAGCTTCAACATAATATTTCAAAGCTCTAACAACATCCAAAGAATGCAACGATTTCTCCTTAGAATTCTTAGGATTAGGACATAATGAAGGAACCACAATTTCTCTACTAATGTTGTTGGAATTCACAACTTTAGGTAAAAATTCAAAAGAAGTTCGCAACACTGCCTTATCCTGATGAAAAATCAGAAAAGGAGACTCACAAGAAAGAGCAGATAATTCAGAAACTCTTCTGGCAGAAGAGATGGCCAAAAGGAACAAAACTTTCCAAGAAAGTAATTTAATGTCCAATGAATGCATAGGTTCAAACGGAGAAGCTTGAAGAGCTCCCAGAACCAAATTCAAACTCAAATTGACTTAATGACAGGTTTTATATGAACCAAAGCTTGTACAAAACAATGAATATCAGGAAGAATAGCAATCTTTCTGTGAAAAAGAACAGAAAGAGCAGAGATTTGTCCTTTCAAAGAACTTGCGGACAAACCCTTATCTAAACCATCCTGAAGAAACTGTAAAATTCTCGGTATTCTAAAAGAATGCCAAGAAAAATGATGAGAAAGACACCAAGAAATATAAGTCTTCCAGACTCTATAATATATCTCTCGAGATACAGATTTACGAGCCTGTAACATAGTATTAATCACAGAGTCAGAGAAACCTCTTTGACCAAGAATCAAGCGTTCAATCTCCATACCTTTAAATTTAAGGATTTCAGATCCTGATGGAAAAAGGGACCTTGTGACAGAAGGTCTGGTCTTAACGGAAGAGTCCACGGTTGGCAAGAGGCCATCCGGACAAGATCCGCATACCAAAACCTGTGAGGCCATGCCGGAGCTACCAGCAGAACAAACGAGCATTCCTTCAGAATCTTGGAGATTACTCTTGGAAGAAGAACTAGAGGCGGAAAGATATAGGCAGGATGATACTTCCAAGGAAGTGATAATGCATCCACTGCCTCCGCCTGAGGATCCCGGGATCTGGACAGATACCTGGGAAGTTTCTTGTTTAGATGGGACGCCATCAGATCTATTTCTGGAAGTTCCCACATTTGAACAATCTGAAGAAATACCTATGGGTGAAGAGACCATTCGCCCGGATGCAACGTTTGGCGACTGAGATAATCCGCTTCCCAATTGTCTATACCTGGGATATGAACCGCAGAGATTAGACAGGAGCTGGATTCCGCCCAAACCAAAATTCGAGATACTTCTTTCATAGCCAGAGGACTGTGAGTCCCTCCTTGATGATTGATGTATGCCACAGTTGTGACATTGTCTGTCTGAAAACAAATGAACGATTCTCTCTTCAGAAGAGGCCAAAACTGAAGAGCTCTGAAAATTGCACGGAGTTCCAAAATATTGATCGGTAATCTCACCTCCTGAGATTCCCAAACTCCTTGTGCCGTCAGAGATCCCCACACAGCTCCCCAACCCGTGAGACTTGCATCTGTTGAAATTACAGTCCAGGTCGGAAGCACAAAAGAAGCCCCCTGAATTAAACGATGGTGATCTGTCCACCATGTTAGAGAGTGTCGAACAATCGGTTTTAAAGATATTGTTTGAGATATCTTCGTGTAATCCTTGCACCATTGCTTCAGCATACAGAGCTGAAGAGGTCGCATGTGAAAACGAGCAAAGGGGATCGCGTCCGATGCAGCAGTCATAAGACCTAGAATTTCCATGCATAAGGCTACCGAAGGGAATGATTGTGACTGAAGGTTTCGACAAGCTGCAATCAATTTTAGACGTCTCTTGTCTGTTAAAGAAAGAGTCATGGACACTGAATCCATCTGGAAACCCAGAAAGGTTACCCTTGTCTGAGGAATCAAAGAACTTTTTGGTAAATTGATCCTCCAACCATGATCTTGAAGAAACAACACAAGTCGATTCGTATGAGATTCTGCTAAATGTAAAGACTGAGCAAGTACCAAGATATCGTCCAAATAAGGAAATACCACAATACCCTGTTCTCTGATTACAGACAGAAGGGCACCGAGAACCTTTGTAAAAATTCTTGGAGCTGTAGCTAGGCCAAACGGCAGAGCCACAAACTGGTAATGCTTGTCCAGAAAAGAGAATCTCAGGAACTGATAATGATCTGGATGAATCGGAATATGCAGATATGCATCCTGTAAATCTATTGTGGACATATAATTCCCTTGCTGAACAAAAGGCAAGATAGTCCTTACAGTTACCATTTTGAACGTTGGTATCCGTACATAACGATTCAATATTTTTAGATCCAGAACTGGTCTGAAGGAGTTCTCCTTCTTTGGTACAATGAAGAGATTTGAATAAAACCCCATCCCCTGTTCCGGAACTGGAACTGGCATAATTACTCCAGTCAACTCTAGATCTGAAACACATTTCAGAAACGCTTGAGCTTTTACTGGATTTACTGGGACACGGGAAAGAAAAAATCTCTTTGCAGGAGGTCTCATCTTGAAACCAATTCTGTACCCTTCTGAAACAATGTTCTGAATCCAAAGATTGTGAACAGAATTGATCCAAATTTCCTTGAAAAAACGTAACCTGCCCCCTACCAGCTGAGCTGGAATGAGGGCCGCACCTTCATGTGGACTTAGAAGCAGGCTTTGCCTTTCTAGCTGGCTTGGATTTATTCCAGACTGGAGATGGTTTCCAAACTGAAACTGCTCCTGAGGATGAAGGATCAGGCTTTTGTTCTTTGTTGAAACGAAAGGAACGAAAACGATTATTAGCCCTACTTTTACCTTTAGATTTTTTATCCTGTGGTAAAAAAGTTCCTTTCCCACCAGTAACAGTTGAAATGATGGAATCCAACTGAGAACCAAATAATTTGTTACCCTGGAAAGAAATAGAAAGTAAAGTTGATTTAGAAGCCATATGAGCATTCCAAGTTTTAAGCCATAAAGCTCTTCTAGCTAAAATAGCTAGACATAAACCTGACATCAACTCTGATAATATCAAAAATGGCATCACAGATAAAATTATTAGCATGCTGAAGAAGAAGAATAATATCATGAGAATCACGATGTGTTACTTGTTGCGCTAAAGTTTCCAACCAAAAAGTTGAAGCTGCAGCAACATCAGCCAAAGATATAGCAGGTCTAAGAAGATTACCTGAACACAGATAAGCTTTTCTTAGAAAGGACTCAATTTTCCTATCTAAAGGATCCTTAAACGAAGTACCATCTGACGTAGGAATAGTAGTACGTTTAGCAAGGGTAGAAATAGCCCCATCAACTTTAGGGATTTTGTCCCAAAATTCCAATCTGTCAGACGGCACAGGATATAAATGCTTAAAACGTTTAGAAGGAGTAAATGAATTACCCAATTTATCCCATTCTTTGGAAATTACTGCAGAAATAGCATTAGGAACAGGAAAAACTTCTGGAATAACCACAGGAGCTTTAAATACCTTATCCAAACGTTTAGAATTAGTATCAAGAGGACCAGAATCCTCTATTTCTAAAGCAATTAGTACTTCTTTAAGTAAAGAACGAATAAATTCCATTTTAAATAAATATGAAGATTTATCAGCATCAACCTCAGAGACAGAATCCTCTGAACCAGAGGAGTCATCAGAATCAGAATGATGATGTTCATTTAAAAATTCATCTGTAGGGAGAGAAGTTTTAAAAGATTTTTTACGTTTACTAGAAGGAGAAATAACAGACATAGCCTTCTTTATGGATTCAGAAACAAAATCTCTTATATTATCAGGAACATTCTGCACCTTAGATGTTGAAGGAACTGCAACAGGCAATGGTACTTTACTAAAGGAAATATTATCTGCTTTAACAAGTTTGTCATGACAATCAATACAAACAACAGCTGGAGAAATAGCTACCAAAAGTTTACAGCAGATACACTTAGCTTTGGTAGATTCAGCACTTGACAGCGATTTTCCTGTAGTATCTTCTGACTCAGATGCAACGTGAGACATCTTGCAATATGTAAGAGAAAAAACAACATATATATAAAGCAAAATTGATCAAATTCCTTAAATGACAGTTTCAGGAATGGGAAAAAATGCCAAAGAACAAGCTTCTAGCAACCAGAAGCAATAAAAAAAATGAGACTTAAATAATGTGGAGACAAAAGCGACGCCCATATTTTTTCGCGCCAATAAGACGCCCACATTATTTGGCGCCTAAATGCTTTTGGCGCCAAAATGACGCCACATCCGGAACGCCGACTTTTTTGGCGCGAAATAACGTCAAAAAATGACGTAACTTCCGGCGACACGTATGACGCCGGAAACGGAAATAGAATTTTTGCGCCAAAAAAGTCCGCGCCAAGAATGACGCAATAAAATGAAGCATTTTCAGCCCCCGCGAGCCTAACAGCCCACCGGGAAGAGTCAAATTTTTGAAGGTAAGAAAAAATGGTTAAATCAAAAATGCATAATCCCAAATATGAAACTGACTGTCTGAAAATAAGGAAAGTTGAACATTCTGAGTCAAGGCAAATAAATGTTTGAATACATATATTTAGAACTTTAAAAACAAAAGTGCCCAACCATAGCTTGGAGTGTCACAGAAAATAAGACTTACTTACCCCAGGACACTCATCTACATATAGCAGATAGCCAAACCAGTACTGAAACGAGAATCAGCAGAGGTAATGGTATATATAAGAGTATATCGTCGATCTGAAAAGGGAGGTAAGAGATGAATCTCTACGACCGATAACAGAGAACCTATGAAATAGACCCCGTAGAAGGAGATCACTGCATTCAAATAGGCAATACTCTCCTCACATCCCTCTGACATTCACTGCACGCTGAGAGGAAAACCGGGCTCCAACTTGCTGCGGAGCGCATATCAACGTAGAATCTAGCACAAACTTACTTCACCACCTCCATCGGAGGCAAAGTTTGTAAAACTGAATTGTGGGTGTGGTGAGGGGTGTATTTATAGGCATTTTGAGGTTTGGGAAACTTTGCCCCTCCTGGTAGGAATGTATATCCCATACGTCACTAGCTCATGGACTCTTGCTAATTACATGAAAGAAATGAATACGCACATATCCTACACTAGTGGGAGCTGCTGCTAATTGGTGCCTGCATACATTTGTCTCTTGTGATTGGCTAACTAGATGTTTTCAGCTTCCTGTCAGTAGTGTAATGCTGTCCCTTCAGCAATGGATAACAAGATAATGAAGAAAATATGATAATAGAATTAAATTTGAAAGCTGTTTAAAATTGTATGTTCTATCTGAATCATAAAAGAAAATGTTGGGGTTTACTATCCCTTTAACTTAGAAATTTTTTTTTTTTCCCAACAGATATTTCTCTATATATCTGTATATACAGTACTGTATACATTTATTGTTGTATATATTCATATAGATATATGGGTATAGATATATATTTTGCAAAAAAGTTTCCACTAGTGAAGAACATAGGAATTTAAAGTATTCCTAGCACACCTTCGGCTTTAACGAGGTTGATCTGGTGCAGTGTCGGGTTAGTGTGCAAGTGATAACTAATATATTTTTTTGCACCACACCCCATAGATATCTTTGAAGAGAAGGGGTTAGTGTGGCCGCTAGCCGACAACTTGATGTTACTTGCCTAAGTCTTTCACTTACACGCTAACTTGGATTTCGAACGCTAACAAAGCCGCCCTAATTTTTTACTTTCAGCGCAGTCAGCACGTAAGCAGAAAAATAAATTAGCATGACACTTGTAATCTAGCCCAGCATACAAGGTGGGCATTGGCTTGTGATCTATAAAAAACTAAACTGCTGCCAAGTACAACCTACCATCCTGCTGGCTTCTCCTGTGCTGCATTAATGTAGTGCTTACCTACCTTTAAATAATCTGAAATAATATAATTAATCTTGTGTTCCGCATAAAAATGCATGAAAAAAATCAATAGCAAACATTTTCTTTGGGTCTATAATAAATATTTTCATACTTTGAAAATGTTTCATTTTAGATTTTTTTTTTATTTGCTTTCAAATATTCGTGTTGTATATTAAACATATTTGTCAAGCTCGCAGTACAGAAAAGTACAATCATTTATACTGTGTATAGATTTAAAAAGAAGAAAGGTCTGTGTTCTTCTATGGCACAATGTTCTGTGAGATTATGACACCCTATGTTTGGATTTAAAGGGACATTTTACACTAGATTTTTCATTGCATAAATATTTTGTACATGATCCATTTGTATAGCCTATCTGGGAGTGTTTTTGTAACAATGTATAGTTTTGCTTATTCCTTAATAACATTGTGCTGATTTTCAGACTCCTAACCAAGCCCCACAGTGTCAGATGTATCCTGATGTCTACAGACTCCTGCTTGCTCCTGTTTTGGTTATCTCTGTCTTTTCATATGCAGGGAAGGGTCTGCTCTTCTTGTTTTCCTAGCAGCTTTTAGTGAGTGTCCCAGCCTAATCTCATCAACAGTGCTAAACTGGGAGCTTTTAAGTAAGTTTTTAAAAGGTTTTATACTTGATTTTTAGATCAGTATCAGTATTCTTCTTTATAGTAGTGTCTATTACATGCAGTTATATGAAAATAGGTGTACACTGTCCCTTTAACTACATGTATAGTTTTTATGACTTGCTAATGAACCTTAATATTTATAATAAGCTGAACAACATCATCCTGAAGCAACTTGATGTCTTCCTGAAGTGCCGGATTACTCACTAGATCAGCTCTGGAGAAATCTGACAGAAATAAATAATTTTATATATAGCAGGGTGCTCATTATCTGTCCTGCTGACTTCTAGATACAGATGTATTGTGTACAGGCACTTATGTAGCTGCTTGCAGGGATAGGTCCCCATGTTGTACACATTCTGACAGTGCTGTTGTGTGGGCTGTACACTGTGTGTAACGACTAAAAGACCATTAGCCTTCAGATGTATTTGTTACTCTCTTATTTGCTTTTAATGGTTTACATCATTTTTAATAAATGTTTTTACTAACAACTGCTGACGACTATACTGACCTATTATATGGCATTGGAAAAGCAGGGGCTATTTCGCCCATTCTGGAGGGCAGTGAGCTGGCAAATTGTGAGTTCTCAATTGTCTACTATTAGGCACATTTGGGTGCAGCCACGTCTATGAGAATAACGACCCCATTGTGTACTTTGTATTAAAGGGACATTAAACACTAAACAAATGCTAGATAGAATAATGCATTCAAAGAAAATATTAGCCTGAGAATAACATGTAGATGCACTTTTTAAAGTTTCATTAGTTGTTTAAATATTAACATAATAAGTGTAACGTTTAGTGTCTATAAAACAACAATAGCTGTATATCCCATATGTCACTAGCTCATGGACTCTTGCCAATTACATGAAAGAAAATACTTTAGAGGGGACGGAGCCAGCTTCTGAAGCAGCAGGATGCGTCTTTATGAAGCTCCTTCCTTCAGTTCAGTTTTTTTGAGCTATTTCTTCTAATATATACCTTTGATATGATATAGTTCATATATCCTGAAGCTAGTTAATCATCTACATACGGATTGGAATTCATATGAGCGGATATTGTGACTGGGTCCTGACCTATGTTCTTTGGAAATGCTGTTTACTACTGCCAGTTTCTGGACCATGAAGGTAAAACTGTAATATATAAAAAGAGCTGCTGCGTATGTTGCTCCTGGACTACCAGACTGCCGCACAGAGAGGTGTGTGTGTGTATATCGAGCTGATTGTTTTTCTAGACACCTGGGCATATAGGGCTGTATTTGAAGAGATCAGATAATGTCGAATACATTTCTAAAATGGCGGAGGTGAAATATTAGGAGGAGACAGTGACTGCCACGCTAGAGCTGAGCTTTCAGAGATTTGAATTAATTCTAATAACTGAGCTTATATCTTCTCTAACGGAGACTAAACAAACTGTATCTGCTTTGGGGCTGAAGGATTCAGAGCGTATGGTCTCAAGTATTATTGAAACGGCCCCTGAGGAGAGGTCAAATCAGCCTGCTACACAGAGGCCCTGTGCACGGGATATTCCTCTGTTAACCCCATGCAATGTAAATAGAGCTCGCTGTGGAAGGCTTTCAGCTTGGAGTGATTCATGTGGTTTAAAGGATGTTATTAAGGGGACATATATGTCATATGCTCTTGAGTCTGACACATCTATGGATACGGGGGAGAGAAGATTTCATGCCGGGGAGTTGCCGGTTCAGCATGATGTCTCTGGGCTAACGTACCCCTTATGGAATGAAAATGAAGCCTCACATAGTAAGCTGGCTCAAGATATAGAAGACACAGTTCCCACAGTATTTCTAGGAGTACATTTGTCAGAGACTAATGTTTTTTGCTACCAGGATCCGGTATGTGAACATACATATGAGCTGTGACTGAAATGCTGGAGGGACATTTTTATTCGCACCCTTCAAGATGACTTATGTATTTTTCAAAAAGCGGGTGTAGGATAGAATACCAATGAGTTGGGTGTACGTGCGGGGTCTTAGTCTACTACATCGGATGGAGTTGTTAAAAGACACCCTTCATAACTGATATGATATTTAGTGGACGGTTGCTCTACATGTACTTTAATTTCCTAACCTCTCGCTTAGCGATCTCATAAGCAGCGGTTTAATATTTTGTTTTACTTATAGGAGTGATAGTACTGTGGATATTGAGAATCTATGGATGTGTAGTGTCATATAGTACTACCTAAGCTTGTTATGTTATCTTTTTCTCTATGTTCATTTTATTAAGTAATTCTATAGTTACAAGTTGGACTCTGCTCCAATTTTATTTCATATTATGTCATATCTACACAGGGGAATCCAGACTTGGGTCTAATATGTGGGGGAGTTATGATAGAGTAACTGGAGTCCTGTGTGATGATACACTGTCTTCTTTTGCTTAAAGTGCTTAACAATGCTCCTAGTATAATTCATTCTACTACTATAAAATGGCTCCAGCCTAGAAGATTTGGTTATTTGAGACTATTTAAGTGTTACTAATACACTTATTCACTACATACCTGTGGAGAGAACATACTTTATCATGTTACTGACTTTTAGAGTGTACCCTGGATGTGATAGTATGATTGCCTGCCCTGCTTTCAGTGGCCAGGATGGTGGGGCATGTAGTTTTAATTACTGACACTAATTAGGGGACACATTTTGAATGCCAACTCTCACCATTGAAGAGGAGTCAGCACCTAGTCATAGTTTTATTTTTATAATATTCCTTATTTCATTCCCTATGACACTAACCACATAGATAACATAACATTACTAGAATCACCTTTGGCTCTTAGTTCTTTATATCCTCTTGTTATTGAAATGTAAGTTCTCATCTATGCCTTATAATATTGCTGTAATGGTCATTGTATGACCAGCGGTGTATATTACTACTAATTGCCCTTACGGGTTGAGGGCCTATGTTTGTGGTTACTATGTACTGTTTTATCTTTTACCTCAATAAAATATTTAAAACAAAACAAACAAAACTTTAGAAAGGAAACTAACGGCGAGATTACGAGTTTTGCGGTAACAGGGGTGCGCTGCTAACGCTCAGTTTCAGCTCACCGCTCACCTAAAGTAACGCTGGTATTACAGGTTTTTTTAAACCTGACGTTAGCCGCAAAAAGGTGAGCGTAGAGCAGAATTTAGCTCCACATCTCACCTCAATACCAGCGTTGTTTACGGTAGCGGTAAGCTGACAAAACGTGCTCGTGCATGATTTCCCCATAGGAAACAATGGAACTGAGATGGCTGGAAAAAAACCCCTGAAAAAACACCTGCAAAAAAGCAGCGTTCAGCTCCTAACGCAGCCCCATTGTTTCCTATGGGGAAAGGAATTTTATGTCTGCACCTAACACCCTAACATGAACCCCGAGTCTAAACACCCCTAATCTTACACTTATTAACCCCTAATCCGCCGCTCCGACATCGCTGACACCTGCATTATATTTATTAACCCCTAATCTGCCGCTCCGGACACCACCGCAACCTACATTATACTTATGAACCCCTAATCTACTGCCCCCAACATCGCCGACACCTACATTATAGTTATTAACCCCTAATCTGCCCCCCCCAATGTCGCCGCAAGTATATTAAATTTATTAACCCCTAATCTGCTGCCGCCACTATAATAAATTTATTAACCCCTAAACATAAGTCTAACCCTAACCCTAACACCCCTCTAACTTAAATATAATTTAAATACATCTAAATAAATTTACTAAAATTAAATAAATTATTCCTATTTAAAACTAAATACTTACCTATAAAATAGACTCTAAGCTAGCTACAATATAACTAATAGCTACATTGTAATGTAGCTAGCTTAGGATTTATATTTATTTTACAGGCAACTTTGTATTTATTTTAACTAGGTACAATAGTTATTAAATAGTTATTAACTATTTAATAACTTCCTAGTTAAAATAAATACAAAAGTCCTCTTCTGGCCTGGATAGGATACATTTTAATAACCCCTAATCTGCCGTCCCTAACATCGCCGACACCTACCTACATTTATTAACCCCTAATCTGCCGCCCAAAACGTCGCCGCTACTATATTAAATTTATTAACCCCTAAATCTAACCCTAACCCCCCCTAACTTAAATATAATTTAAATAAAACGAAATTAAATTACTACAATTAAATAAATTAATCCTATTTAAAACTAAATACTTACCTATAAAATAATCCCTAAAATAGCTACAGTATAAATAATAATTACATTGTAGCCATCTTAGGGTTTATTTTTATTTTACAGGCAACTTTGTATTTATTTTAACTAGGTAGAATAGTTATTAAATAGTTATTAACTATTTAATAACTACCTAGCTAAAATAAGTACAAAAGTACCTGTAAAATAAACCCTAACCTAAGTTACAATTACACCTAACACTACACTATAATTAAACTAATTACCTAAACTACCTACAATTAATTACAATTAAATTAAATAAACTAAATTACTAAAAAACAAACACTAAATTACAGAAAATAAAAAAAGAATTACAAGAATTTTAAACTAATTACACCTAATCTAATCCCCCTAATAAAATAAAAAAGCCCCCCAAAATAATAAAATTCCCTAACCTATACTAAATTACAAATAGCCTTTAAAAGGGCCTTTTGCGGGGCATTGTCTCAAAGTAATCAGCTCTTTCACCTGTAAAAAAAAATACAATACCCCCCAACATTAAAACCCACCACCCACACACCCAACCCTACTCTAAAACCCACCCAATCCCCCCTTAAAAAAAACTAACACTACCCCCTTGAAGATCACCCTACCTTGAGACGTCTTCACCCAGCCGGCACAAGTGGTCCTCCAGAGGGTCCTAAGTCTTCATCCTATCCAGGCCAGAAGAGGACATCCAGACCGGCAGAAGGCTTCATCCAGGCGGCATCTTCTATCTTCATCCTTCCGGAGCGGAGCAGGTCCATCTTCAAGACATCCGATGCGGAGCATCCTCTTCATCCGACTGCCGAAGACTGAATGACTGGTCCTTTAAGTGACGTCATCCAAGATGGCGTCCCTTGAATTCCGATTGGCTGATAGGATTGACTGATAGGAATTAAGGTAGGAAAAATCCTATTGGCTGATGCAATCAGCCAATAGGATTGAGCTTGCCTTCTATTGGCTGCTCCAATCAGCCAATAGAATGTGAGGTCAATCCTATTGGCTGATTGCATCAGCCAATAGGGTTTTTCCTACCTTAATTCCAATTGGCTGATAGGATTCTATCAGCCAATCGGAATTCAAGGGATGCCATCTTGGATGACGTCACTTAAAGCACCAGTCATTCAGTCGTCGGTCGTCGGATGAAGAGAATGCTCTGCGCCGGATGTCTTGAAGATGGACCCGCTCCGGAAGGATGAAGATAGAAGATGCTGCCTGGTTGAAGCCTTCTGCCGGTCTGGATGTCCTCTTCTGGCCGGATAAGATGAAGACTTCGGACCCTCTGGAGGACCACTTGTGCCCGGCTGGGTGAAGACGTCTCAAGGTAGGGTGATCTTCAAGAGGGTAGTGTTAGGTTTTTTTTTAAGGGGGGATTGGGTGGGTTTTAGAGTAGGGTTGGGTGTGTGGATGGTGGGTTTTATTGTTGGGGGGTATTGTATTTTTTTTACAGGTGAAAGAGCTGATTACTTTGGGGCAATGCCCCGCAAAAGGCCCTTTTAAGGGCTATTTGTAATTTAGTATAGGGTAGGGAATTTTATTATTTTGGGGGGCTTTTTTATTTTATTAGGGGGATTAGATTAGGTGTAATTAGTTTAAAATTCTTGTAATTCTTTTTTTATTTTCTGTAATTTAGTGTTTGTTTTTTAGTAATTTAGTTTATTTAATTTAATTGTAATTAATTGTAGGTAGATTAGGTAATTAGTTTAATTATAGTGTAGTGTTAGGTGTAATTGTAACTTAGGTTAGGGTTTATTTTACAGGTACTTTTGTACTTATTTTATCTAGGTAGTTATTAAATAGTTAATAACTATTTAATAACTATTCTACCTAGTTAAAATAAATACAAAGTTGCCTGTAAAATAAAAATAAACCCTAAGCTAGATACAATGTAACTATTAGTGTTTATTTTATAGGTAAGTATTTAGTTTTAAATAGGAATAATTTAGTTAATGATAGGAATTTTTAGTTAATTGTTAATAATTTAGTTAATATTTAGTTAATGATAGGAATAGGGAGAATAAGGGATGTAGATGGAAACAAAGCTAGGCCCAGACCTATAATTGTACGATATTTGAGCTATCAAGATAAGCTCAGAATCATGCAATTATCACGTAAGAATTTGCCTGTGCTCCTGGACGGGACTAAAATATTAATCTTTCAGGACTTCGCATACGCTACCTCTCTGAAAAGAAGAGAACTTACCCCAATATGCGGCAGACTAATCAAAGAAGGCATCTCTGCTACTGTACTATACCCGGCCAAACTTAAAATAGAATTTCAGGGCCACATATATTTTTATGAGACTGCTGAGGAGGCAGAGAAGTTTCTTAGGGAAAAAGTTGTTAAATAGGCTAACAGGTTTACTAGTAAACTATAAAGTACACTAACTCATATTTCTGATAAACAAAAATGGCTGGTTCTGCTTTTTTTTCTTTCTTTTCACTAATTCTCAAGGAGAATTACTTTATCGAGGACGAGGATGGGGAGGCATTACATGTATTTTTCCTGAGGGGGAGAGGGAGAGATGGGAGAGAGGAGGGAAATCTCCCCCTTTCTCTTGTTTCCCCCCTTTTTTTTAATTTATTTATTTATTTATTTTTTTTTTTCTTTCTCTTTCTTTCTTTTCCTTTAAGCAATGTCTAAAAGAGGTAAATTCACTTTAACGTCCTGGAATGTTGGGGGTATTTCCTCTCCAATAAAGCGCAAGGCTATAATTTCGCAGTTGAGGAAACATAACACTGATATATCTTTTATACAAGAGACTCATCTTAATGCAGATGAATCGACTAAACTAAAAACTTCGTGGGTGAAAGAGGTATTCTATGTACCTAGCATCGGTAGGAAGCGCGGAGTGGCTATTTTATTGGGGAAGAGACTATCCTACGAAATACTAGCGAAATACTCTGACCCAAATAGTAGAATTTTAATTTTAAAGATCAAATTGGCAAATTCTGTCTATATACTCTGTAATATCTATGCCCCCAACAACTTTGACTCTAAATTTTGGGACTCGGTCCAAATTAATATTTTACAAATGGGTGAAGGGATTGTTATTCTAGCAGGGGACTTCAATATGGCACCTCGAACACCCATTGATAGACATAGGGGGAAAAAAAATACCTCTTCGCAATCTAGGAGAGATAGACTAGAGGCCAGAATGTTTAGAACCTTAGAGAGTAACTTGGCTCTTAAAGATCTATGGAGATTACAACATCCAGATCAGAGAGACTATACGTGCAAGGCCAGAAACACCAACTCTCTCTCAAGAATAGATCTATTTCTAGTTAGTGATAAAGTTATGAAGATAGGCTCTACTACTAAAATTGCACAAATAACCATTTCAGACCATGCCCCAATCCTATTGGAGATCCCTCTCTGTGGTAAAATGCACCCCTCACGGCGGTTTTTTTTCCCTAAATTTTTATCAGGCGATTTAAAGTTTAAAAACTGGCTAATGAATAAAATGAACGAATTTTTCTCATTAAATTTGGGCTCAGTCAATAATCCATTCTCTTTATGGGAAGCGGGTAAAGCCGTAATGAGGGGTGAGATTATTGCATATATGGTCAAATTAAAAAAGAAAACCAATCTTAGACAAAACCAAGCATTCAAAGCCTTGACCAATTCTTATAACAAATATTTATCTCATCCCACCCCTCTAAATTGGAGACAATATTCTAATGCCAAGAGAGAGAGAGATACCTTACTGATCCACAATACGGTCCAAGCCGACTTAAGATCTAAAGCAAAGTTCTATCGCCATGGGGACAAGGCCGGTAAATTCCTGGCTAGTCTATATAAGAATGTACAAGGGAACTCTTCAATTGACTCATTGCTAGAATCTGACTCTCTGATCACGGATTCGAAAGAAATATTAGAAACTTTCTCGGATTACTATAAAGGAATTTATTCCTTTAGGGAATCTGACATGGCAGCTTCAAGAGGTTTCTGGGAAGGCCTGGACCACCCAGTTCTTACGGAAGAGGCAGTAAATAAAATTAACACCCCTATATCGGATCAAGAGATCCTTCAAGCCATTAAGGAACTTCGACCAGATAAAGCCCCTGGGCCGGACTCACTGCCCAATGAGTTTTATAAGTTACTGGCATCGACTGTTACCCCACACTTAAAAACACTCTTTAATTATTTTTACATAGAAAGGAACTCTATTCCTATATCCTTCTCTGCCTCTACGACCTCACTGATCTTAAAGCAAGGTAAAAATCCTTTAAAAAAGGAGGCTTATCGGCCTATAGCATTACTAAACTCTGATTACAAGCTATTGACCTCGATCTTAGCTAAAAGACTACAGAGTGAGATTGGGCCTCTCATCAACGAGGACCAGGCGGGGTTTTTAAACAAACGCAATTTAACAGCTAAAATCAGAGAACTCTTTCTGATCCTTGACTATTTTAATAATTCGGTGGAAGCACCGTCTCAAGATCAAGTGGATCTGGCGGTAATAGCCTTAGACGCAGAGAAGGCGTTTGACTCAGTACATCATCGGCATATTTTTTCTACCTTACTATCCTTTGGTTTTAAGGATAACTTTGTATATTTTATTAAAAATCTCTGTGAAAATTCCTCAACCAAGCTTTCCATTAATCAGCTAGAATCTGGTCCAATTAAACTCCAAAGGGGCACCAGACAAGGCTGCCCCTTATCCCCTTTGCTTTTTGATTT
Organism: Bombina bombina; assembly: GCF_027579735.1. Taxonomy (NCBI): domain Eukaryota; kingdom Metazoa; phylum Chordata; class Amphibia; order Anura; family Bombinatoridae; genus Bombina; species Bombina bombina. The sequence goes on from NW_026512211.1 coordinate 125,470, forward strand.
AGCCATTGAGCCTCTTGCTCTTAAAATAAGAAAAGATCTTCAAGGTATTAAGATAGGGTCAGTGGAACAAAAAATTGCTTTGTATGCCGATGATGTACTGGTCTACGTCTCAAATACCAGATCCAATATCCCCAAATTACTCTCGATTACAAATTCTTTTGGAGCCTTTACGGGCTACAAAATCAATTTGACCAAATCAGAATTAATGTGGATTAGGAAAAGTGACATATCTATGACTGACTTACCTTTCAATGAGGTTAGATCTCACTTCAGATATTTAGGTATTAATGTTTCTCCCAACCCACGAGAGTGGTATGATCTTAATATCTCTCCAGTCCTATTTAAGGTAAAGGAATATATGAAAAATTGGCAAAATTTCCCCCTCTCATTGACGGGTCGAATTGCTCTCTTCAAGATGGTCCTTCTTCCTAAGATCCTCTTCCCTTTACAAAATGTACCAGTAATCTTGAAAACTAAAGATTGGAAGAGCCTGTGTAGGGCCCTTCGGTACTTTCTATGGAGATGCAAAAGGCCCCGAATTTCGATCTCTAGACTGCATCTGCCCAGGAGATACGGTGGCATGGCTTTACCAGACCTTAGCAGCTACAGTTTGGTCTTTTTAGCCCGAACTGTGATAGATTGGCTATTAAATAAGAATTATTTCACGAATAACACTCTTGAAATGAATATATTATATCCCTATAAGCCTACAGCGTTAATCCACTGTCCATTACATTTGATTCCTAGGGAAGTGAAATGCCTTAGTTCTATATATACAGTTTTACAAGCTTGGAGAAAATTAGGACAGAAATTAAATATAGACCTATCTATTCCGAGATTTCAAGGATTATGCGGTAACCCGGAATTTCAAAGAGGTACCCAATCGCAGGTCTTTCAGAGATGGAATAGCCTCGGATTGACTTATCTCACACAATTTATAAATCAGGAGGCCTGTCTAATTAAAACTTTTGAGACCTTAAAACAGGAATTTGAACTAAGCAACAAAGACTTCTTTGCGTACCTACAGGCTAGGCATTATCTTTTCTCGCTTATTAGTAAATATGGCTGGTCCTGGTCTTGGGGGAAACTAGATAACTGGCCTATTCTGGTTAAAAATAATATATTCTCCATCTCAACTTGGTACAATTTGTTGGTCAGCCAGAAAGGTGAATCTAATCTGGAGTACATAACGCAAAAATGGAATTTACTATCGCAAGATCTAGACATTGACCCCAACCAGGTTGAAAAATCTATAGCCACAATAACACAAACTACTTTATCTGCTAGCTGGAGGGAATCACATGTTAAGCTATTATATAGAACTTATTGGATTCCCCAAAAGCACAAGGTGTGCAATACTCAGAGACATGGCCAAGGTAAGAAAGGCTGAAAGACGACCACCACTGAACAAGACACACAAGCTGAAACGTCAAGACTGGGCCAAAAAATATCTCAAGACTGATTTTTCTAAGGTTTTATGGACTGATGAAATGAGAATGAGTCTTGATGGGCCAGATGGATGGGCCCGTGTCTGTATTGGTAAAGGGCAGAGAGCTCCAGTCCGACTCAGACGCCAGCAAGGTGGAAGTGGAGTACTGGTTTGGGCTGGTATCATCAAAGATGAGCTTGTGGGGCCTTTTTGGGTTGAGGATGGAGTCAGGCTCAACTCCCAGTCCTACTGCCAGTTTCTGGAAGACACCTTCTTCAAGCAATGGTACAGGAAGAAGTCTGCATCCTTCAAGAAAAACATGATTTTCATGCAGGACAATGCTCCATCACACGCGTCCAAGTACTCCACAGCGTGGCTGGCAAGAAAGGGTATAAAAGATACCCCACTTAAGGGATTTAAATGGCATAACTTCAATTTTAATAGGTGTCCAAAATGTTCCCTTCCAGCGGCGGACTTAGCCCATATGATATGGACCTGTCCTCGATTAATGCAGTTTTGGAGAAAATTAGAATTTTGGCTAACTAGGGCGCTGAAAATCTCGCCTGTCTCTCTCTCCTTGGCAGAAGTAATTTTTTTTGTTGAAACCCCGTCCACTCATAACTCTAAAAAAATAATAAATATGACAATTCTGGCTGCAAGGAATTTAATTTTCAATAAATGGCGAAACATCTCAATCCCGAGTATATCAGAAGTTAAAAACTACATGAAAAAGCAATGTCTCATCGAGCAGCTGGACATAACTCTGGCTTCCGAAAGAGACATAACTCTCTTTTTTCAGAAATGGTCTAGATTCATCAAAATCTTCCCTCAGAAAGAAATAGATATCTTAATATACCCCCTCAGAAATACAGAGATAGTTTTACTAGGACGTTGGTAAGAAAGGCATTCTCCCTTCTGCTTTTTTCCCCTCTTCTTTTTTTTTTTTTTCTCTTTCTGTTTCTCTCTCTGTTCCTCTTTCTCTCGCTCTCCCCCTGTGCCGCCTCTCCCATCCCCCTCCTCCTGCAGAGGTCGGATGGATAACGGCTAAACTGAAACCTGGTTTAAAAAGGAGAGGAGGGGGGGGGGAGAGAGAGGGAAGGAGAAAGTTTGTGCCTTTAATTATTTTTGTGTTAACAGGAGACCTCCTCTCTATCTCACTTTTTGTATATGTGTTTCTCCTGAGAATTGTTGATTATTGTTTATGCTGTAAACTCAAAACTGAATAGGAATTAGTATAAAAGAGGAAAAAGATTGGAGGTAATGGTTAAGACATCCGGATAGAGAGGAATTATAGTATTCTATCTGACACAGAAAGTTTAAGTTGTTTAGAACTGTATTTTTTTCAGTTATGTCTGATTGGATAAGACTTTGTTGTGTTTAACTTTATATGTCTGGTATGTATTGTATCTCTGAATTTGTGTTAATAATTTTACCTCCAATAAAAAATAATAAATAAAAAAAAAAAAAAAAAAAAAAAAAAAAAATAAACCCTAAGATGGCTACAATGTAATTATTATTTATACTGTAGCTATTTTAGGGATTATTTTATAGGTAAGTATTTAGTTTTAAATAGGATTAATTTATTTAATTGTAGTAATTTAATTTTGTTTTATTTAAATTATATTTAAGTTAGGGGGGGTTAGGGTTAGATTTAGGGGTTAATAAATTTAATATAGTAGCGGCGACGTTTTGGGCGGCAGATTAGGGGTTAATAAATGTAGGTAGGTGTCGGCGATGTTAGGGACGGCAGATTAGGGGTTATTAAAATTTAACTAGTCTTTGCGAGGCGGGAGTGCGGCGGTTTAGGGGTTAATACATTTATTAAAGTTGCGGCGATGTCCGGTCGGCAGATTAGGGGTTAAATAATTTTATTATAGTGTTTGCGATGTGGGGGGGGACCTCGGTTTAGGGGTTAATAGGTAGTTTATGGGTGTTAGTGTACTTTTTATCACTTTAGTTAAGAGCTTTATGTTACGGCGTTAGCCCATAAAACTCTTAACTACTGACTTTTATATGCGGTAGGAGTCTGGACAGGAGAGGGTCTACCGCTCACTTTTTCAGGTGATCGTAATTCCGGCGTTAGGCAAATCCCATTAAAAAGATAGGATACGCAATTGACGTAAGGGGATTTGCGGTAAGCTAAAATCGCATAAAAAAAAGTGAGCGGTGGACCCTCTCCTGCCTGACTCGTAATACCAGCGGGCGTTAAAAAGCAGCATTAGGACCCCTTAACTCTGCTTTTTAAGGCTAATGCAAGGAAGTGTCAGCGCATCCACTGCTTCCACCTGAACATCCCTGGACCTGGACAGGTATCTGGGAAGTTTCTTGTTTAGATGAGAGGCCATGAGATCTATCTCTGGAAGACCCCACATATGAACAATCTAAGAAAACACATCTGGATGGAGAGACCACTCCCCTGGATGTAAAGTCTAGCGGCTGAGATAATCCGCTTCCCAATTGTCTACACCTGGGATATGCACCGCAGAGATTAGATAGGAGCTGGATTCTGCCCAAACAAGTATTCGAGATACTTCTTTCATAGCTTGGGGACTGTGAGTCCCACCCTGATGATTGACATATGCCACTGTTGTGATATTGTCTGTCTGAAAACAAATGAACGGTTCTCTCTTTAACAAAGGCCAAAACTGAAGAGCTCTGAGAATTGCACGGAGTTCTAAAATATTTATTGGTAATCTCGCCTCTTGAGATTTCCAAACCCCTTGTGCTGTCAGAGATCCCCAAACAGCTCCTGTGACAGACCCTTCTGTCAGGACTGAAAGAGTTAACTGTGTTTAGCTTTAAGAATCTAATTTCTAAAGACAGGTTTTCTGGCCTCAGCTATTGTGTGCTATAATTACATTTAAGTAATAAACAGGCCATTGTTTAATCACCCTCAGAGAGCAGACGCTAGGTGATAAGACAAGCCAAATGTGTTTAAGTTGTTATCTGCCTAAGTAAAGTATTTAAGTAATGTAATTCTACTGTTTCATAAAAGGGCGTCTTCCCCTTTTTATCTAAATGTACAAGAGTCTTTCAACCCCCCCATCTGGGGTCAAACCTGTATAAATACTAGGCATCTAGCCTTTAATAAATGTCATTCTGTTTAAACCTGAAAACTGGCTGGTTTGTGAATTGCTGATTTCCTATGCAGGACATTGTTCATCTGGGGTTAACCCTTGGTACACTGTTGGTACCGTAACATTGGTGGCAAGCGACGGGAGAATCCTTATCGCCCAGAAGAGCAACTACACAAGCCAGTAACCTCAGGAAGAGGGGGATTATTACAATACTGACTAAGATGGAAAGAGTACCAGGGACAGAAGGAACCAATGGGCCCAGCATAGCAGACAGAACCCCCGCAGAAGCAAGCTTTGATCGGGCGGTTAAAATAAGACTGGCACATTATGGCCCCAACCCATCTGCGGAAATTATCGACCGGGTCATAGCAGCTGTGGAGGCCAACCTACTTCGCCAAAGCGGCGCTGCAGCAAACCCAGTGGAAAAGAGAAAAGTAAATTTTGCAGCTTTTAAAAACTTCCTGGAAACAGAAGGAGAGATTGATGGGTACCTTGCGGATTTTGAGAGGCAATGTGCACTACACAAGGTACCCGCAGAGGACTGGGTCATGATATTATCCGGAAAATTATCCGGCCGGGCCAGTGAGGCTTTTCGGGCCATTCCAGATGAGGAAGTCGGGGATTATAATACTGTAAAAGAGGCTCTGCTCTCCAGGTATGCGGTTACACCGGAGGCATACCGGAGGCGGTTCAGAGACACTGTTAAATTAGCTGGTGATTCCTACCTTGAGTGGGCATGTAAGGTGCACCGCACAGCAGCTCACTGGATAGCGGGGTGCCAAGCCGTATCGGGGGAAGAGGTGCTGCAGCTATTCCTGTTGGAACATTGCTTCGACAAGTTACCCGCAGGAGTTCGAGAGTGGGTTCGGGACCGTAAACCCTCCACCCTGCATGAAGCGGCTTGCTTGGCAGATGAGTATACGGATGCCCGCAAACTGGACACTGCTACCACTAAGCCCCCTGCCAGAGTGGAGTACAGACCCCCAGTCACCCCAGCACCTGCCAGTTACCAACCCCCAGCGCACCGCTATACCACACGGTCTCGGGCCACGAACTACCCTCAGAGAGCCCGGTTCAATTCGCGGGGCTACTCACAACCGATTCGGTGCTTTAGATGTAAGCAACTAGGGCACAAAAGACCAGAGTGTCCCCTAAACGCAGCGAACCAAGCGCAGTCCTGGAGAAGACCCGCCGGCGGAATCCCACGTAATCCTCAGTCTGCGGCCCGCTACGTAGAGGCGCAAGAATGCTGGAGCATCCTACATGAGGCAGACCTTGTGCAAGCTGCCCACCGGAATAACCGGCAACTGGTTAAAGTGAATGGGAAGGAGGTCAGTGGTCTACGGGATACTGGTGCTACCATGACCTTGCTTCGAAAGAACTTGGTGTCTGAGAAACAGCACACAGGAGACACTGTGGCTGTGAGGGTAGCAGGGGGCACTGTGTTCCGCCTGCCTGTTGCCAGGGTGCATTTGGATTGGGGAGGGGGCGCTAGACCTGTGAATGTGGGGGTCATGAAGGATTTACCAGCTGATGTTCTCCTTGGAAATACCTTGGTCCCCCTTGTTTCTGCCTATGCTCCCATGGGTCCCGCTGATGTTAACCCTGTGACTACCCGTGCTCAGATCCGTGCAGCAGAGACTGACCCCCCTGCTGCTAAGCCCCAGGACGCTGAGCTCAGTAAATCTCTATCCGCTATTGATACGTGGAAGTCCCGTTACAATGCGCTGATGAAGGAGAAGAGTCACGTAGAGGATGAAATGGTCACGTTAAATAATCATGTAACAGTGCTAGCAGGAGAGAAGAGGAGTGCAGAGGAAAAAGCACGTTTAGAACAGGAATCTCTGCTAGACAGGCTGCACCGACAGACTGCAGAAAACACCAGCTTGAGAGTGGAACATGAAACATTAAAGACAAACTTAGTGACACTGGAGGAGAAGCTGACGCTGGCTCATAGTGAGGTGCAGCAACTCAAGGGCACCCTATGTCAGTATGAAGGGATTGTGGATACCTATAAAGAGCAGGTACAGAAAACTCGTAAAGAAGCTGATGAGATTTTGAAGGACTGTTTAGCCCTAGTCTGGGCACTGAGGAAGTTGAACCCTTGTTTGTATGGACAGGAATTCTCTCTCATAACGGGAATACAAATGGATTGTCCCAGCAAACTGACATGCCTACCACCCCTTAGTCCGGTCATCCCCAGGTTGACCCGCAAAAGGGTCAAGCCGGGTCTGCCGGAGTGTTCCACAAGGGGGGAGCTATGTGACAGACCCTTCTGTCAGGACTGAAAGAGTTAACTGTGTTTAGCTTTAAGAATCTAATTTCTAAAGACAGGTTTTCTGGCCTCAGCTATTGTGTGCTATAATTACATTTAAGTAATAAACAGGCCATTGTTTAATCACCCTCAGAGAGCAGACGCTAGGTGATAAGACAAGCCAAATGTGTTTAAGTTGTTATCTGCCTAAGTAAAGTATTTAAGTAATGTAATTCTACTGTTTCATAAAAGGGCGTCTTCCCCTTTTTATCTAAATGTACAAGAGTCTTTCAACCCCCCCATCTGGGGTCAAACCTGTATAAATACTAGGCATCTAGCCTTTAATAAATGTCATTCTGTTTAAACCTGAAAACTGGCTGGTTTGTGAATTGCTGATTTCCTATGCAGGACATTGTTCATCTGGGGTTAACCCTTGGTACACTGTTGGTACCGTAACAGCTCCCCAACCTGAGAGACTCACGTCTGTTGTGATCACAGTCCAGGTTGGCCAAACAAAAGAAGCCCCTTGAACTAAACGATGGTGATCTATCCAACATTACAGAGAGTGTCGTACATTGGGATTTAATGATATTAATTTTGATATCTTTGTATAATCCCTGCACCATTGATTCAGCATACAAAGCTGAAGGGGTCTCATGTGAAAACGAGCAAAGGGGATCGCGTCCGATGCTGCAGTCATGAGACCTAAAACTTCCATGCACATAGCCACTGAAGGGAATGACTGAGACTGAAGGTGCCGGCAGGCTGCAACCAATTTTAAGCGTCTCTTGTCTGTTAGAGACAGAGTCATGGACACTGAATCTATCTGGAAGCCTAAAAAGGTGACCCTTGTCTGAGGAATCAAGAAACTCTTTGGTAAATTGATCCTCCAACCATGTTTCCGAAGAAACAACACTAGTTGATTAGTGTGAGATTCTGCAGAACGTAAAGACTGAGCTTGTACCAAGATATCATCCAAATAAGGAAACACTGCAATACCCTGTTCTCTGATTACAGAGAGTAGGGCACCCAGAACCTTTGAAAAGATTCTTGGAGCTGTTGCTAGGCCAAATGGAAGAGCAACAAATTGGTAATGCTTGTCTAGAAAAGAGAATCTCAGAAACTGATAATGTTCTGGATGAATCGGAATATGAAGATATGCATCCTGCAAGTCTATTGTGGACATATAATGTCCTTGCTGAACAAAAGGCAGAATAGTCCTTATAGTCACCATCTTGAAAGTTGGTACTCTTACATAACGATTCAAAATTTTCAGATCCAGAACTGGTCTGAATAAATTTTCCTTCTTTGGGACAATGAATAGATTTGAATAAAAAACCCAAACCTTGTTCCAGAAGAGGAACTGGCATGATTACCCCTGAAGACTCCAGGTCTGAAACACACTTCAGGAAAGCCTGAGCTTTTACTGGATTTACTGGGATACGTGAGAGAAAAAATCTTCTCACAGGAGGTCTTACTCTGAATCCTATTCGATACCCTTGAGAGACAATGCTCTGAATCCATTGATTTTGAACAGATCTTATCCAAATATCCTTGAAAAACCATAATCTGCCCCCTACCAGCTGAGCTGGAATGAGGGCTGCACCTTCATGCGGATTTTGGGGCTGACTTTGGTTTCCTAAAAGGTTTGGATTTATTCCAATTTGAGGAAGGCTTTCAATTGGAGGCAGATTCCTTGGGGGAAGGATTGAGTTTTTGTTCCTTATACTGACGAAAGGAAAGAAAACGGTTAGAAGCCTTAGATTTACCCTTAGGTTTTTTATCCTGAGGCAGAAAAACTCCCTTTCCCCCAGTAACAGTTGAAATAATAGAATCCAACTGGGAACCAAATAAATTATTACATTGGAAAGAAAGAGATAGTAATCTAGATTTAGATGTCATATCAGCATTCCAGGATTTAAGCCACAAAGCTCTTCTAGCTAAAATAGCTAAAGACATGGATCTAACATCAATTTTGATAATATCAAAAATAGCATCACAAATAAAATGATTAGCATATTGCAGTAAGCGAATAATGCTAGATAAGTCAGAATCCAATTCCTGTTGCGCTAAATTCTCCAACCAGAAAGTTGATGCAGCCGCAACATCGGCCAAAGAAATTGCAGGTCTGAGAAGATGACCTGAATATAAATAGGCCTTCCTTAGATAAGATTCAAGCTTCCTATCTAAAGGATCCTTAAAGGAAGTACTATCGGCCAAAGAAATTGCAGGTCTGACTCGTAATCTAGCCATAACTTAGTACAAAGGACCGCCTCATCGGCATGAAAGGAAAGATAAGGCGAATCATACTGCAAAGCTGAGTTCCGACACTCTCCGAGCAGAGGCAAATCATCCAAGATAACCATTAATATCTATGGAATACAAAGGCTCAAACATAGCTTGCTGCAAAATTTAAAGAACAAAAGATAAGGCTCCCAGGAGGAGCAATAGACTTAACACAGGCCTGATTCCGACCAAGGCCTGACAAATATCTTACATCTGGCACATCGGTCAGACGCTTATGCAGCAAGAAGGAAATGCAGAAATCTGACCCTTCAGAGAACTGACTGGCGAAACTCCAGACCTTCTCGCAGAAAAGACAAACATACTAAGAATCTTGACTCTACTCCTAGAGCCCCTACGGATTCACACTATAAAGACATTTACACCATATCCTATGGTAAATGATTCAAGAAACAGTCTACAAGACAGAAAACTGGTGACAAAGACCACTTAAACCGAACTAAGCTTCCAATCTCCAAGCAGTCAGCTTCCGAGAAATGACATTTGGGAGAAGGAAAAGACCCTGAATGAGCAGGTCCTTCCTCAGAAGCACCAAGGCGAGACAGACGATATCTCCATTAGGTCTGCCTACCCAAGCTTGCGAGGCCACGCAGAAACTAATAGAATTACGGATGCTCTCTCCTGTTTGACACGAGCATAAATTGTGAAAGAAGCCAATGGAGGAAATAGGGATGCCAGATTGAAACCCCAGGAACCACCACCAGAGCATCTTTCAGAACGGTCTGCGGATCACTTTATCTGGGAAAAAAGGCGATCTGCTGAAAAGCCCTAAAAGTTCATTTCAGGAACCCCCCATGTTAGGGTTTGCCCAGAGAGCACCTCCGGGGAGAGAGTCCCACTTCCCGGATGAAAAAACTGACCTCTTAGAATTCAATTCCCAGTTGCTCTGGGAGACGATAGAAACACCTACTTGGGCAAAAAAGTATTTAGTCAGCCACCAATTGTGCAAGTTCTCCCACTTAAGAAGATGAGAGAGGCCTGTAATTTTCATAATAGGTATACCTCAACTATGAGAGACAAAATGTGGAAACAAATCCAGACAATCACATTGTCTGATTTGGAAACAATTTATTTGTATATTATGGTGGAAAATAAGTATTTGGTAACCTACAAACAAGCAAGATTTCTGCCTCTCACAGACCTGTATCTTCTTCTTTAAGAGGCTCATCTGTCCTCCACCCATTACCTGTATTAATGGCACCTGTTTGAACTTGTTATCAGTATAAAATACACCTGTCCACAACCTCAAACAGTCACACTCCAAACTCCACTATGGGGAAGACCAAAGAGCTGTCGAAGGACACCAGAAACAAAATTGTAGACCTGCACCAGGCTGGGAAGACTGAATCTGCAATAGGCAAGCAGCTTGGTGTGAAGAAATCAACTGTGGGAGCAATAATTAGAAAATGGAAGACATACAAGACCGATGATAATCTCCCTCGATCTGGGGCTCCACGCAAGATCTCACCCCGTGGGGTCAAAATGATCAGAAGAACGGTGAGCAAACATCCCAGAACCACACGGGGGACCTAGTGAATGACCTGCTGAGAGCTGGGACCAACGTAACAAAGGCTTCCATCAGTAACACGCTACACCGCCAGGGACTCAGATCCTGCAGTGCCAGACGTGTCCCCCTGCTTAAGCCAGTACATATCCGGGCCCATCTGAAGTATGCTAGAGAGCATTTGAATGATCCAGAAGCGGATTGGGAGAATGTCATATGGTCAGATAAAACCAAAGTAGAACTGTTTGGTAGAAACACAACTCGTCGTGTTTGGAGGAGAGAATGCTGAGTTGCAACCAAAGAACACCATACCTACTGTGAAGCATGGGGGTGGCAACATCATGCTTTGGGGCTGTTTCTCTGCAAAGGGAACAGGATGACTGATCCGTGTACATGAAAGAATGAATGGGGCCATGTATCGTGAGATTTTGAGTGCAAACCTCCTTCCATCAGCAAGGGCATTGAAGAGGAAACGTGGCTGGGTCTTTCAGCATGACAATGATCCCAAACACACCGCCTGGGCAATGAAGGAGTGGCTTCGTAAGAATCATTTCAAAGTCCTGGAGTGGCCTAGCCAGTCTCCAGATCTCAACCCCATAGAAAACCTTTGGAGGGAGTTGAAAGTCTGTGTTGCCCAGCGACAGTCCCAAAACATCACTGCTCTAGAGGAGATCTGCATGCAGGAATGGGCCAACATACCAGCAACAGTGTGCGACAACCTTGTGAAGACTTACAGAAAACGTTTGACCTCTGTCATTGCCAACAAAGGATATATAACAAAGTATTGAGATTAACTTTTGATATTGACCAAATACTTATTTTCCACCATAATTTGCAAATAAATTCTTTCCAAATCAGACAATGTGATTGTCTGGATTTGTTTCCACATTTTGTCTCTCATAGTTGAGGTATACCTATGATGAAAATTACAGGCCTCTCTCATCTTCTCAAGTGGGAGAACTTGCACAATTGGTGGCTGACTAAATACTTTTTTGCCCCACTGTATCGTTAGCTCCCGCTCACCGACAATCCAAGTCACATCCTATGACTAAGGACCTTAGAGTCCCTCTGGATTAAAAAAGATCCACCGCAAAATTAACTGGATTCTGGAGTGGAGGAAACCAAGCCCACTCCTCCAAGGAGACTGTAGGTTTAATTCAGTGCTTTAAATAGCACGGCCACTGACGTAAGCCACAGAGGCGACCTAGTCCAACAGGTACCAAGTTAAAGACAACTGAGGTCAAGCCCTCAGAACAATGCTATTCTCTTTAAACTCCAAGATGTAAAAGAGAAAGACAGACATTTCCATGAATAATGAGTCCCAGACTGTTTCCCAGTCCAGTAGGCTAGCGACTGTGATCATATCACCCAAGAATGTCTCCAGAAGCACGCGCCCTGAGACAGATACTTCCGAAATATCACCATGGAAGAAAACTTGATGATTGATCTAGATCTATCTTCTGAAACAGATCTGAAGGTCTCCATTGTATGTATAAACCATTATAAACAAGTGAAAGGAAAATCAACTGCAGCTAGATTTAAAATCTTGACCCTTGCAAAATGATTAAGCTATCAACTGGACCATTAGGTCTGCTATTGACCGAACCGAAGACAGCAGAGAGAGGAAAAAGGAATAAATCCAAGATTAGATGACCTCTGATTGAATCTTCTCCAAGAGAGAGAATCTATTAAGATTCTCCAAAAAAATCACCCTTGTGAATGGACAAGGGAACTCTTTCCCAGATTAATTTTTTTTTCTTTTAAATATATAGACGGGCCACGTATACAAAACAAACATACCGAGCCGGATTAGAACTCACAACCTTTCCAGAGACATCAGAGCTAACCAATAGGCCATGCAAGAGTGCCCCATCTATGGAAACAGAGCAAGATGTCTTGAAAGAGAGAATGCTCGAAGGAAGGAGAATCCTGAACCATATATTGTCCAGAAGGCACCATTGCCATATCCCAGACCCAAAAGACTTTCTAGGATGATGAGATTCAGAAACTTGAGAAGATCTCCAATCATGGGGGCAATACATACACATCCTTCAGGTCTATGTTCATTATAACCAGGCCCTCTTGATCCATAGGCTAGGGATACTGTTTGAAGGTCAGACTCTAAAATATTTGAGGTAAAAACCTGAATCCCATTCCCAGACTGGGACTGGACTAAGGGAAAATCTTAGATTGGACCAAGATTGGTAATCTACCAAAATACTGACCAGCAGAAAGAGGAAAAAGGAAAACTCTCCTTTAGTCCTACTCTCTTGACGGACGGGAGAAACATCTTCCCTTAAAGTCAGAAGAAACTTCAGTCAGACCAAGTCCAAAAAAAGGACTCATCCTTGAAAGGAAATAAAATGAACTATAAAGCCTAGACTTTACCACTAAGCCACAAGTAGGCTTCTCAGCTGACCAAGTTATCAGCCACAATGCCCGGCGGCTAGTATAACAAGTTTAATAAAGCAAGGCATTGCTCAGACAGAACAATTAAACCTCCTATAAAAAGAACCAGGGGCTTTAGTTGCCCACAAGCTCTGTATATTCCAAGAACAGCCGAGTAAACCACAACACAAAGGATCTCCGGCACCTGTGGGTGGATTCATACTCTCGACATTTGGTTTCCCAGCTAGGTGTGCTATCACTAAGCTAAGAGGGAACTCATTGACACGCATAGGAAGGAACATCATAGAAATGAAAGAAATGAAAGAAAACACAAAAAACTTTCATAGGTTGACAACGACAGGGGTATCAATGTCGTCCAAATAACCATAACCTCCTTTAACAGTACACAAGGTATTTTTAGCATACAACTGAAGGAAATCACTTCAGCATCAGAAAAAGGGATTATACTGTCCAGATCTGAGAGTTCACCCTCATAAACTCTCAGCGAATCCACCTCACCCAAACTTGGGAAAGAGAGCAACCTGGGTAGCAGAAAGTGGAGTAGAAACCTTACTATCTGAAACTTTAATGTCCTCTGGCATTTTCCCTGTAAGTAAGGGAAAAAACAGACAAAGCCACAGGTATCGCAGATGATACCTGTGCTGAAAATCTGTAAGCCAAACACACTCCACTGGTTATGAGGACCGCAGGGCAGTGCATGTGACACCATAAATGCTTGGGATGGGAGAAAACTATGAAATAGCCATAACAGTATCATCCTGTGACACATAAGAGAAACTAAATTTTGGATGTCATAGAAAATTACCTCTTGTTAACATCTAACTGTACTATACAAAACTGCTAACAAAAAGCACAGAAACAAACATTTTAATCTTAAAACGTTAAAACTGACATGGACAGAATTTATAGAACCACAATTGTTCTTAAAGAGTATTAATTATTTGTAGATAGGAACAGGCATTTGTCAAAAGACTGTCTCTCTAACCACTGTGTTGTCTTTCTGGTCTTCACCCTGAACATCAGCCTCACATAAAATCATGATAAACTTTTATGAATATCAGAGAGAAGAATCAATAATAATACAATAAGGCAGGGATTAGAAAAAAAACTGTCACTTTCATCAGAACGTCAACAAAAAACAAGGAATGTTTAATTTTCATAAAAAAAAGAAATATATAAATTCCTTTTATATATTAGACCAAGCAGGATAAAGGCGCCACTCCACTCTCAGCTTCCGGAGAGTGAGGCGGTGTACAACTGCCAACGAAAACAAGCCCCAACAATGGTGACGCTCTTCACTAAGGAGGCGGAGTCACAAACCAACAGGGAAGAAGTGCGCTGAATCGCGCTTAACTCCTAACCTAGTGTAAATACTCCCCAACAATGGCGCCACTCTTCACTGAGGAGGCGGAGCCACAACATACAGGGAAGAAGCGTGTTGAATCACGCTTAACTCCAAACTAATATAAGTACTCCCCAACAATGAAGGGCATCCGGGGCAATAAGGAACAATAAACAATAACATAAGCCCCTGCAGCTCTTTAATACTGTCCCAATAGAGAGTAGAAAAAATGGCAATTCCCATAGGAATGGCATCTAACATAAAAAGCGTGCTCTCCTACAAATTACCATTTGAGATACAGTTCTACATAGGCATTCAGTCAAACATAAGCCTCTGTTAAACCTGGATAAGAATCTCTCCCTGTTAACTCCTTCTTGTCTTGAAGGATATTAACCCATAGTCTCAATGTCACAGCTATATAGTGCCTTCTTACTGCCATAAAAACCCTCTCCTGAAGGATTATGTGTCCCGAAGAAAATCCTCTAGGTTCTTAACCCCTTCAGTGCCAGCCTCCTAATCCCAGAAGACAAATGGCACTTACCTGCATTCTAGCCATCCGACAGTCAGACGACTCACAAAGTATGAGAGGATGCCACTCCTCACAGAGACCTGTGTAAAGAGAAAGACAGAGTAAACTTACTCAGGCTTTCTATACCAGGGCAGCAACATGTTAGGAAAACGCAGCTAGGCCCACCTCACAAGTTCCTAACTGCTTTAAAGTCACCACTGCCCTGCTGAAGAGACTAATGTGGAGTACAGCTAGACCCAGATTGTGAAGGAAGATCAGAGCAATCCTGCCCTGTCTTTAAAATAAATTAAAAAATCTTGCTAGAAGAATCTTAATCAGGATACCTAATTACTTCACTTTCTCCTTGCACTAGAGGCAAAGAGAATGACTGGGGTTTATGGGAAGGGAAGTGATACTTAACAGCTCTGCTGTGGTGCTCTTTGCCTCTTCCTGCTGGCCAGGAGTGATATTCCCAACAGTAATTGATAATTCTGTGGACTCACCGTGTCATTAGAAAGAAACCTATTAGCCCCTAAACTGGCGTCCCCCCACATCGCCAACACTAAATGAAGCTATTAAGACCTAAACTGCCATCCCCCCACATCGCCAACACTAAATAAATCTATTAACCCCTAAACCGCCCTCCCCCCACATCGCCAACACTAAATAAAGCTATTAACTCCTAAACCGCCGTCCCCCCACATTGCCAACACTAAATAAAGCTATTAACCTCTAAACAGCCGTCCCTCACATCGCCAACACTAAATAAATATATTAACCACTAAACGGCCGTCCCCCACATTGCCAACACTAAATAACATAATTTATGTAAGAACTTACCTGATAAATTCATTTCTTTCATATTAGCAAGAGTCCATGAGCTAGTGACGTATGGGATATACATTCCTACCAGGAGGGGCAAAGTTTCCCAAACCTCAAAATGCCTATAAATACACCCCTCACCACACCCACAATTCAGTTTAACGAATAGCCAAGAAGTGGGGTGACAAAAAAGTGCGAAAGCATATAAAATAAGGAATTGGAATAATTGTGCTTTATACAAAATCATAACCACCACAAAAAAAGGGCGGGCCTCATGGACTCTTGCTAATATGAAAGAAATGAATTTATCAGGTAAGTTCTTACATAAATTATGTTTTCTTTCATGTAATTAGCAAGAGTCCATGAGCTAGTGACGTATGGGATAATGACTACCCAAGATGTGGATCTTTCCACACAAGAGTCACTAGAGAGGGAGGGATAAAATAAAGACAGCCAATTCCTGCTGAAAATAATCCACACCCAAAATAAAGTTTAACGAAAAACATAAGCAGAAGATTCAAACTGAAACCGCTGCCTGAAGTACTTTTCTACCAAAAACTGCTTCAGAAGAAGAAAATACATCAAAATGGTAGAATTTAGTAAAAGTATGCAAAGAGGACCAAGTTGCTGCTTTGCAGATCTGGTCAACCGAAGCTTCATTCCTAAACGCCCAGGAAGTAGAAACTGACCTAGTAGAATGAGCCGTAATTCTCTGAGGCAGAGTTTTACCCGACTCAACATAGGCAAGATGAATTAAAGATTTCAACCAAGATGCCAAAGAAATGGCAGAAGCTTTCTGGCCTTTTCTAGAACCGGAAAAGATAACAAATAGACTAGAAGTCTTACGGAAAGATTTCGTAGCTTCAACATAATATTTCAAAGCTCTAACAACATCCAAAGAATGCAACGATTTCTCTTTAGAATTCTTAGGATTAGGACATAATGAAGGAACCACAATTTCCCTACTAATGTTGTTGGAATTCACAACTTTAGGTAAAAATTCAAAAGAAGTTCGCAACACCGCCTTATCCTGATGAAAAATCAGAAAAGGAGACTCACAAGAAAGAGCAGATAATTCAGAAACTCTTCTGGCAGAAGAGATGGCCAAAAGGAACAAAACTTTCCAAGAAAGTAATTTAATGTCCAATGAATGCATAGGTTCAAACGGAGAAGCTTGAAGAGCTCCCAGAACCAAATTCAAACTCCAAGGAGGAGAAATTGACTTAATGACAGGTTTTATACGTACCAAAGCTTGTACAAAACAATGAATATCAGGAAGAATAGCAATCTTTCTATGAAAAAGAACTGAAAGAGCAGAGATTTGTCCTTTCAAAGAACTTGCGGACAAACCCTTATCTAAACCATCCTGAAGAAACTGTAAAATTCTCGGTATTCTAAAAGAATGCCAAGAAAAATGATGAGAAAGACACCAAGAAATATAAGTCTTCCAGACTCTATAATATATCTCTCGAGATACAGATTTACGAGCCTGTAACATAGTATTAATGACAGAGTCAGAGAAACCTCTTTGACCAAGAATCAAGCGTTCAATCTCCATACCTTTAAATTTAAGGATTTCAGATCCTGATGGAAAAAGGGACCTTGTGACAGAAGGTCTGGTCTTAACGGAAGAGTCCACGGTTGGCAAGAGGCCATCCGGACAAGATCCGCATACCAAAACCTGTGAGGCCATGCCGGAGCTACCAGCAGAACAAACGAGCATTCCTTCAGAATCTTGGAGATTACTCTTGGAAGAAGAACTAGAGGCGGAAAGATATAGGCAGGATGATACTTCCAAGGAAGTGATAATGCATCCACTGCCTCCGCCTGAGGATCCCGGGATCTGGACAGATACCTGGGAAGTTTCTTGTTTAGATGAGACGCCATCAGATCTATTTCTGGAAGTTCCCACATTTGAACAATCTGAAGAAATACCTCTGGGTGAAGAGACCATTCGCCCGGATGCAACGTTTGGCGACTGAGATAATCCGCTTCCCAATTGTCTATACCTGGGATATGAACCGCAGAGATTAGACAGGAGCTGGATTCCGCCCAAACCAAAATTCGAGATACTTCTTTCATAGCCAGAGGACTGTGAGTCCCTCCTTGATGATTGATGTATGCCACAGTTGTGACATTGTCTGTCTGAAAACAAATGAACGATTCTCTCTTCAGAAGAGGCCAAAACTGAAGAGCTCTGAAAATTGCACGGAGTTCCAAAATATTGATCGGTAATCTCACCTCCTGAGATTCCCAAACTCCTTGTGCTGTCAGAGATCCCCACACAGCTCCCCAACCCGTGAGACTTGCATCTGTTGAAATTACAGTCCAGGTCGGAAGCACAAAAGAAGCCCCCTGAATTAAGCGATGGTGATCTGTCCACCATGTTAGAGAGTGTCGAACAATCGGTTTTAAAGATATTGTTTGAGAAATCTTCGTGTAATCCTTGCACCATTGCTTCAGCATACAGAGCTGAAGAGGTCGCATGTGAAAACGAGCAAAGGGGATCGCGTCCGATGCAGCAGTCATAAGACCTAGAATTTCCATGCATAAGGCTACCGAAGGGAATGATTGTGACTGAAGGTTTCGACAAGCTGCAATCAATTTTAGACGTCTCTTGTCTGTTAAAGACAGAGTCATGGACACTGAATTCATCTGGAAACCCAGAAAGGTTACCCTTGTCTGAGGAATCAAAGAACTTTTTTGTAAATTGATCCTCCAACCATGATCTTGAAGAAACAACACAAGTCGATTCGTATGAGATTCTGCTAAATGTAAAGACTGAGCAAGTACCAAGATATCGTCCAAATAAGGAAATACCACAATACCCTGTTCTCTGATTACAGACAGAAGGGCACCGAGAACCTTTGTAAAAATTCTTGGAGCTGTAGCTAGGCCAAACGGCAGAGCCACAAACTGGTAATGCTTGTCCAGAAAAGAGAATCTCAGGAACTGATAATGATCTGGATGAATCGGAATATGCAGATATGCATCCTGTAAATCTATTGTGGACATATAATTCCCTTGCTGAACAAAAGGCAAGATAGTCCTTACAGTTACCATTTTGAACGTTGGTATTCGTACATAACGATTCAATATTTTTAGATCCAGAACTGGTCTGAAGGAGTTCTCCTTCTTTGGTACAATGAAGAGATTTGAATAAAACCCCATCCCCTGTTCCGGAACTGGAACTGGCATAATTACTCCAGTCAACTCTAGATCTGAAACACATTTCAGAAACGCTTGAGCTTTTACTGGATTTACTGGGACACGGGAAAGAAAAAATCTCTTTGCAGGAGGTCTCATCTTGAAACCAATCCTGTACCCTTCCGAAACAATGTTCTGAATCCAAAGATTGTGAACAGAATTGATCCAAATTTCTTTGAAAAAACGTAACCTGCCCCCTACCAGCTGAGCTGGAATGAGGGCCGCACCTTCATGTGGACTTAGAAGCAGGCTTTGCCTTTCTAGCTGGCTTGGATTTATTCCAGACTGGAGATGGTTTCCAAACTGAAACTGCTCCTGAAGATGAAGGATCAGGCTTTTGTTCTTTGTTGAAACGAAAGGAACGAAAACGATTATTAGCCCTACTTTTACCTTTAGATTTTTTATCCTGTGGTAAAAAAGTTCCTTTCCCACCAGTAACAGTTGAAATGATGGAATCCAACTGAGAACCAAATAATTTGTTACCCTGGAAAGAAATAGAAAGTAAAGTTGATTTAGAAGCCATATCAGCATTCCAAGTTTTAAGCCATAAAGCTCTTCTAGCTAAAATAGCTAGAGACATAAACCTGACATCAACTCTGATAATATCAAAAATGGCATCACAGATAAAATTATTAGCATGTTGTAGAAGAATAATAATATCATGAGAATCACGATGTGTTACTTGTTGCGCTAAAGTTTCCAACCAAAAAGTTGAAGCTGCAGCAACATCAGCCAAAGATATAGCAGGTCTAAGAAGATTACCTGAACACAGATAAGCTTTTCTTAGGAAGGACTCAATTTTCCTATCTAAAGGATCCTTAAACGAAGTACCATCTGACGTAGGAATAGTAGTACGTTTAGCAAGGGTAGAAATAGCCCCATCAACTTTAGGGATTTTGTCCCAAAATTCCAATCTGTCAGACGGCACAGGATATAAATGCTTAAAACGTTTAGAAGGAGTAAATGAATTACCCAATTTATCCCATTCTTTGGATATTACTGCAGAAATAGCATTAGGAACAGGAAAAACTTCTGGAATAACCACAGGAGCTTTAAATACCTTATCCAAACGTTTAGAATTAGTATCAGGAGGACCAGAATCCTCTATTTCTAAAGCAATTAGTACTTCTTTAAGTAAAGAACGAACAAATTCCATTTTAAATAAATATGAAGATTTATCAGCATCAACCTCAGAGACAGAATCCTCTGAACCAGAGGAGTCATCAGAATCAGAATGATGATGTTCATTTAAAAATTCGTCTGTAGGAAGAGAAGTTTTAAAAGATTTTTTACGTTTACTAGAAGGAGAAATAACAGACATAGCCTTCTTTATGGATTCAGAAACAAAATCTCTTATATCATCAGAAACATTCTGCACCTTAGATGTTGAAGGAACTGCAACAGGCAATGGTACTTTACTAAAGGAAATATTATCTGCTTTAACAAGTTTGTCATGACAATCAATACAAACAACAGCTGGAGAAATGGCTACCAAAAGTTTACAGCAGATGCACTTAGCTTTGGTAGATTCAGCACTTGACAGCGATTTTCCTGTAGTATCTTCTGACTCAGATGCAACGTGAGACATCTTGCAATATGTAAGAGAAAAAACAACATATATATAAAGCAAAATTGATCAAATTCCCTAAATGACAGTTTCAGGAATGGGAAAAAATGCCAAGAACAAGCCTCTAGCAACCAGAAGCAATAAAAAATGAGACTTAAATAATTGAGACTAAAGCGACGCCCATATTATTTGGCGCCTAAATGCTTTTGGTGCCAAAATGACGCCACATCCGGAACGCCGACATTTTTGGCGCGAAATAACGTCAAAAAATGACGTAACTTCCGGCGACACGTATGACGCCGGAAACGGAAATAGAATTTTGCGCCAAAAAAGTCCGCGCCAAAAATGACGTAATAAAATGAAGCATTTTCAGCCCCCGCGAGCCTAATAGCCCACCGGGAAGAGTCAAATTTTTGAAGGTAAGAAAAAATGAATAAATCAAAAAATGCATTATCCCAAATATGAAACTGACTGTCTGAAAATAAAGGAAAGTTGAACATTCTGAGTCAAGGCAAATAAATGTTTGAATACATATATTTAGAACTTTATAAACAAAGTGCCCAACCATAGCTTGGAGTGTCACAGAAAATAAGACTTACTTACCCCAGGACACTCATCTACATATAGCAGATAGCCAAACCAGTACTGAAACGAGAATCAGCAGAGGTAATGGTATATATAAGAGTATATCGTCGATCTGAAAAGGGAGGTAAGAGATGAATCTCTACGACCGATAACAGAGAACCTATGAAATAGACCCCGTAGAAGGAGATCACTGCATTCAAATAGGCAATACTCTTCTCACATCCCTCTGACATTCACTGCACGCTGAGAGGAAAACCGGGCTCCAACTTGCTGCGGAGCGCATATCAACGTAGAATCTAGCACAAACTTACTTCACCACCTCCATCGGAGGCAAAGTTTGTAAAACTGAATTGTGGGTGTGGTGAGGGGTGTATTTATAGGCATTTTGAGGTTTGGGAAACTTTGCCCCTCCTGGTAGGAATGTATATCCCATACGTCACTAGCTCATGGACTCTTGCTAATTACATGAAAGAAAACATTATTAACCCCTAAACTGCCGTCCCCCCACATCGCAATCACTAATAAAATGTATTAACCCCTAATCTGGCATCCCCCACATTGCAAACACCTAATTAAAGTATTAACCCCTAAACCACCATCCCCCACATCGCCAACACTGAATAAACCTATTAACCCCTAAACCGCCCTCCCCCCGCGATGCCAACACTAAATAAAGCTATTAACTCCTAAACCGCTATCCCCACATTTCCAACATTAAATAAAGCTATTAACTCCTAGACAGCAGTCCCCCCATATCGCCAACACTAAATAAAGCTATTAACCCCTAAACTGCCGTCCCCCCAACTCACTATCACTAATAACATTTATTAACCCCTAATCCGGCATCCCCCACATCGCAAACACCTAATTAAAGTATTAACCCACTCGCTAAATAAACCTATTAACCCCTAAACCACCATCCCCCCACATCGCAACTCCCTAAATAAAACTATTAACCCCTAAACTACCGTCACTCCACATCGCAAACACTAAATAAAATTATTAATCTCTAAACCGCCGCCCCCCTTGCATTGTAACTGCCTAAATTAGACTATTAATACCTAAACCTAACACCCCCTAATTTTAAGTTAAAATAAATGCAAACCTACCTGTGAAATAAAAATAAAACCGAAGCTTAAACTAAAAAAAATTTAATATTACTTGTTTAAAAAAAAAAATATATATATACAAAAAATAAAAAAACCTAACATTACTAAAAATAATAAAACCTTACATTGCAAAAAAATTAAAACTACTAATTATAAAATATAATAAACACCAAAATTACAAAAAAAAAAAAACGATCATTACAAAAAATAAACGAAATTATCCAAAATAAAAAAATATTTTTTGTAATTGTAGTTTTTATTTTTTTGTAATGTTAGGTTTCATTAATTTTAGTAATGTTAGGTTTTTTATTTTTTGTATTTTTTTTTAAACAAGTAATGTTAGTTTGTTTTTTTTAGTTTCAGCTTAGGTTTTAATTTTTATTTCACAAGTAAGATTGTATTTATTTTAACTAGGTAGTTAGTAATTGTAACTTTAATTTAGGTGTATTTTAATTATGTTAAAGTTAGGGGATGTTTAGATTTAATTTAGGTAGTTGCGATGTGGGGGGACGGCGGTTTTGGGGTTAATAGCTTTATTTAGTATTGGTGATGTGGGGGACGGCAGTTTAGGGATTAGTAGTATAATTTAGGTAGTTGCTATGTGGGGGGGGGAACAGCAGTTTAGGGGTTAATAGCTTTATTTAGTGTTGGTTTAGAGGTTAATAGGTTTTTGTGTGTAATAATATATTAAAGCCACTTATATTAGCTCACCAATGCTCCCTCTATACCTCGTATATCGCCTACTCCCAGGAAGTATGAGTGAAGTCTCCCAAAACATCAGGCTTACTGCTGCTAGAAACTTCATGCTTCTCTGAGTAGCAAATCTTCGGCGTGTGCGGTTGGAAGTGAAGCCGGCCACGTGACCTCAGATCTCTCTTCTGATTGGTGGGAATATGTTCTCTCCATTTGCGGTTGGGATTTAACATCTTGTTTCACAGATTGTGACAGTAGGTGGCTACAACAGGTCACATGAGCTCCCTACAGTCCTTTGACGCGTTTTGCCAGTTTTGTAGGGCTTTATCAAGTTGAAAGACTGTGCATAGAGCCTGCATTTTATACCATTGGGGCTTATGTGATTGGTTGCCATTTTTTTAAATTTAAGGTGGATTCCATTTATATTGTTTGCTTGCTGGCTTTTAAGGTGGTATTATTACATTTTACACTATACATTTCCTAGAGCAATTCATCTTGTTCTATAAAAATTATTCAAGCGTGTATATGAAAAATGTAACTTAATATTTAAAGATATGCATTATATATATATATATATACTGTGTATATATATATATAAAAAGAGAGATCACAAATAAAAAATAATTACTAATATACATTAGATAATATTAGTATATGGAGTCGACAGAAACATTGCTACTCCATATCTTGATGGGACAAGTCATGTCTACAATCAACACAATATAAATCAGTGATGGATGGTGAAGTTCCTTAGTATTCATAAATATGATACTCCTCCAATAGAATGTCTATACGCACACGCTGCAACTTTTGGCATTTGCAAACTACAAATGTGCTGGGATTAATTTCTGATACAAAGTATCTAAGGATTACAATATACTGACAGGACTGAAAATAAGGTGGCTTTTATAATATAATATATGCAGGACTTTTAACTCGAACTTTGAAAGATGCTCAATTTTATGCTAGCTAAATATAGGGAGACGCCCCTATTTATTTATATATATGTTTTTACTCTGATTAAATAAAGTTCACTATAGAAGTGGATTTTATATATGTTTTTTTATATATATGTTTTAGATATGCTCCAATAAATATTTAACTGTTTGAATAAGGGACATATAGTGTGTCAGCTTCTATCAGCTTGAATTTATTGGTATTGTGTTAGCTTTTTTAGCTAACAATACCTTTTTATTGTTTTTCCTATTATATTATAAGCTAGTGAGGAGCTTATTTAGGAGAGTGGCTAGAACACCCTCTGCGCCTACCCATATCTTCTCTTTTAATCTGTTTAAAGAGGTTTTTCTTTACCATGGAAAGGATCCTACAATCATCCACCCCTGTTGTCTTCCGTGGACGTTCAGGCCTTTTTGTATTGCAGAGCTCACCAGTGTGTTCTTTATTTCTCAGAATGTACCAAACTGTTGATTTTGCCACTCCTTTGTCCCTGCTATCTCTCTGATGGATTTCTTTTTATTACAATTTAAATAAACGGGTTGTAACAATACAGTGAGAATTTTTTTCTCAACTCTATAGTCAAAACTGTTGTGGATCTATAGTTGTATTAGGTAACATTTTTTAAATAAGCAGAAATTAAAAATAACATGGAGGCTCCAGTTGATCATTTGGCTATTCAAACCTATATATTGACCCTGGATCCCCCCCTGGATGAAAAATACACTGGGTCACATAGGGTGGATAAAAATGTAATGCCTACCTATGCAGGCAATTCAACAATGGATACCAAAAGAACAAAGCAAATTAGATAAGTCAATTGGAAAATTGTTAAAAATTAAATGTTCATTCCAAATCATGAAAGTTTAATTTTGACTTTACTTTCCTTTAATGCCATTGCTCCCCTGCAAAACTATGTATACAGAATCAACCCATACTAAGTTTATTTATTTATAAAATATTTTACCAGGAAGGATACATTGAGATTTCTCTCATTTTCAAGTATGTCCTGGGTCCACAAAACATTGCATAGATACAATAGGGTAGAGGGGAGAGAGCACAAAAGAGAGGGGGGAGGGAGCACAAAAGAGAGGGGGGAGAGAGTGCAAAAGAAAGGGGGGAGAGAGAGAGCGCAAAAGAGAGGGGGGGGAGAGAGCGCAAAAGAGAGGGGGGGGGGAGAGAGCTCAAAAGAGAGGGGGGAGAGAGAGCAGAAGAGGGGGGAAAAAACATAATTTATGCTTACCTGATAAATTCCTTTCTCCTGTAGTGTAGTCAGTCCACGGGTCATCCATTACTTATGGGATATTAACTCCTCCCCAACAGGAAGTGCAAGAGGATCACCCAAGCAGAGCTGCTATATAGCTCCTCCCCTCTACGTCACACCCAGTCATTCGACCGAGAACCAAACAAGAAAGGAGAAACTATAGGGTGCAGTGGTGACTGGAGTATAATTTAAAATAGGATTCTATCAGCCAATCGGAATTAAGGTAGGAATTTTCTGATTGGCTGATGGAATCAGCCAATCA
Source organism: Bombina bombina (assembly GCF_027579735.1). NCBI lineage: Eukaryota > Metazoa > Chordata > Amphibia > Anura > Bombinatoridae > Bombina > Bombina bombina. The sequence continues at coordinate 150,760 of NW_026512211.1, forward strand.
GAATCAAGTTCAATCCGATTGGCTGATCCAATCAGCCAATCAGATTGAGCTCGCATTCTATTGGCTGTTCCGATCAGCCAATAGAATGCGAGCTCAATCTGATTGGCTGATTGGATCAGCCAATCGGATTGAACTTGATTCAGCAAAAGAGAGGGGGGAGAGTGCACAAAAGAGGGGGGAGAGAGAGAGCGCAAAAGAGGGGGGAGATAAAGAGAGTGCAAAAGAGAGGGAAGAGAGAGCAAAAGAAAGAGAGGGGGGAGAGAGCGCAAAAGAGAGGGGGGAGAGAGCTCAAAAGAGAGGGGGGAGAGAGAGCAGAAGAGGGGGGAAAAAAGAGAGGGAGAGAGACAGCAAAAGAGAGGGGGGAGAGTGCACAAAAGAGGGGGGAGAGAGAGAGCGCAAAAGAGGGGGGAGATAAAGAGAGTGCAAAAGAGAGGGAAGAGAGAGCAAAAGAAAGAGAGGGGGGAGAGAGCGCAAAAGAGAGGGGGGAGAGAGCTCAAAAGAGAGGGGGGAGAGAGAGCAGAAGAGGGGGGAAAAAGAGAGGGAGAGAGACAGCAAAAGAGAGGGGGGAGAGTGCACAAAAGAGGGGGGAGAGAGAGAGCGCAAAAGAGGGGGGAGATAAAGAGAGTGCAAAAGAGAGGGAAGAGAGAGCAAAAGAAAGAGAGGGGAGAGAGAGCACAAAAGAGAGGGGGGGAGAGAGAGAGAGCGCAAGAGAGGGGGAGAGAGCGCAAAAGAGAGGGGGGAGGGAGCACAAAAGAGAGGGGGGAGAGAGTGCAAAAGAAAGGGGGGAGAGAGAGAGCGCAAAAGAGAGGGGGGGAGAGAGCGCAAAAGAGAGGGGGGGGAGAGAGCGCAAAAGAGAGGGGGGGGAGAGAGCGCAAAAGAGAGGGGGGGAGAGAGCGCAAAAGAGAGGGGGGAGAGAGCTCAAAAGAGAGGGGGGAGAGAGAGCAAAAGAGAGGGGGGAGAGAGAGCAGAAGAGGGGGGAAAAAGAGAGGGAGAGAGACAGCAAAAGAGAGGGGGGAGAGTGCACAAAAGAGGGGGGAGAGAGAGAGCGCAAAAGAGGGGGGAGATAAAGAGAGTGCAAAAGAGAGGGAAGAGAGAGCAAAAGAAAGAGAGGGGGGAGAGAGCGCAAAAGAGAGGGGAGAGAGAGCGCAAAAGAGAGGGGGGGAGAGAGAGAGCACAAGAGAGGGGGAGAGAGCGCAAAAGAGAGGGGGGAGAGAGCTCAAAAGAGAGGGGAAGAGAGCGCAAAAGAGGGGGAGAGAGCGCAAAAGAGAGGGGGAGAGAGAGCGCAAAAGAGAGGGGGGAGAGAGAGAGCGCACACAAGAGGGGGAGAGAGATCAAAAGAGAGGGGGGAGGGAGAGAGAGAGAGAGAGCGCAAGGGGTGGGACCGCTGTACTGCAAAAAATGGCCCGTGTGAACGGGCTTTAGGACTAGTAATAATAATAATACACAATATATGCAGAAATTTAACATAGAACAGGTAACATAGTAACATAGTAACATAGTAGATAAGGTTGAAAAAAGACTGAAGTCCATCGAGTTCAACCTATACAAATCTAAAATACTTACAAAAAGCTCCAGTTAAGCTTAAATAACCCCATTAAAATGTGACCCATTTAATACTACTAGGTAGGAAATATATAATCAACCATGACAGGTGCATTCTGTTTTGAGATATGTAGAGAAGGATCTCTTAACCCCTTAATGACCGCAGCACTTTTCCATTTTCTGGCCGTTTGGGACCAAGGCTATTTTTACATTTCTGCAGTGTTTGTGTTTAGCTGTAATTTTCCTCTTACTCATTTACTGTACCCACACATATTATATACCGTTTTTCTCGCCATTAAGTGGACTTTTTAAAGATACCATTATTTTCATCATATCTTATAATTTACTATAAAAAAAATTATATAATATGAGGAAAAAATGGAAAAAAACACACTTTTTCTAACTTTGACCCCCAAAATCTGTTACACATCTACAACCACCAAAAAACACCCATGCTAAATAGTTTCTAAATTTTGTCCTGAGTTTAGAAATACCCAATGTTTACATGTTCTTTGCTTTTTTTGTAAGTTATAAGGCAATAAATACAAGTAGCACTTTGCTATTTCCAAACCACTTTTTTTCAAAATTAGCGCTAGTTACATTGGGACACTGATATCTTTCAGGAATCCCTGAAAATCCCTTAACATGTATATATTTTTTTTTAGAAGACACCCCAAAGTATTGATCTAGGCCCATTTTGGTATATTTCATGCCACCATTTCACCGCCAAATGCAATCAAATAAAGAAAATCGTTCACTTTTTCACAATTTTTTTGACAAACTTTAGGTTTCTCACTGAAATTATTTACAAACAACTTGTGCAATTATGGCATAAATGGTTGTAAATTATTCTCTGAGATCCCCTTTGTTCAGAAATAGCAGACATGTATGGCTTTTGTTGTTGCTTTTTGGTAATTAGAAGGACGCTAAATGCCACTGCGCACCACAAGTGTATTATGCCCAGCAGTGTAGGGGTTAATTAGGGAGCATGTAGGGAGCGTCTAGGGTTAATTTTAGCTTTAGTGTAGTGTAGTAGACAACCCAAAGTATTGATCTAGGCCCATTTTGGTATATTTCATGCCACCATTTCACCGCCAGATGCGATCAAATTAAAAAAAACGTTAAATTTTTCACAATTTTAGGTTTCTCACTGAAATCATTTACAAGCAGCTTATGCAATTATGTCACAAATGGTTGTCAATGCTTCTCTGGGATCCCCTTTGTTCAGAAATAGCAGACATATATGACTTTGGCGTTGCTTTTTGGTAATTAGAAGGCCGCTAAATGCCGCTGCACATCACACGTGTATTATGTCTAGCAGTGAAGGGGTTAATTAGGTAGCTTGTAGGGAGCTTGCAGGGTTAATTTTAGCTTTAGTGTAGAGATCAGCCTCCCACCTGACACATCACACCCCCTGATCCCTCCCAAACAGCTCCCTTCCCTCCCCCACCCCACAATTTTCCCCGCCATCTTAAGTACTGGCAGAATGTCTGCCAGTACAAAAATAAAGGGAATCTTTTTTTTTTTTTTTAATTTTTTATAGCATATTTACATATGCTGCTGTTTAGGATCCCCCTTAGCCCCCAACCTCCCTGATCCCCCCTCAAACTTCTCTCTAACCATCCCCCTTTGCCTTTTTGGGGGCCATCTTGGGTACTGGCAGCTATCTGCCAGTACCCAATTTGCAGAAAAAAAGGTTGTTTTTTTTTATTTTTCCCCATTTTTTTTTCTGTAGTGTAGCTTCCCTCCCACATACTAAGTAAACACCCCCGGATTCCGCTTTTTATTTTGATTATTTTTATGTTATTATACACTGATGAGCAAATCCTATGGTGCATATTTTCTGTAGTGTAGCGGTTCCCACCCGCTCCCTCCCGTGCACGCGCCCGCCCCCTCCCTATCGTGCACGCGCGCGCTCCCGTGCGCGCCCCCGGGTCATCCCCGACACGATCCCGCCCCCCTCCACTTCACTGGACTCATCGATGGCCGCCACCCGCCTCCCACGTCGGCTCCCACCCACCAACGATACCGGCCATCGATGTCCGGTGCAGAGAGGGCCACAGAGTGGCTCTCTCTGCATCGGATGGCCATACATGGTTATTGCAGGATGCCTCCATATCGAGGCATCACTGCAATAACCGGAAAGCAGCTGGAAGCGAGCAGGATCGCTTCCAGCTGCTTTCCACACCGAGGACGTGCAGGGTACGTCCTCAGGCGTTAACTGCCTTTTTTTTGAGGACGTACCCTGCACGTCCTCGGTCATTAAGGGGTTAAAGGATATTAGGCTTGGGGAAGGTTTTAAAGTGTGCGGGAGGTCATTCCATAATTGTGATGCTCTGTAGGAAAAGGAGGATCGAGCTGCTTTCTTTTTTTATTGAGGCAAGCTAAATAATGTACTGGTACTGGATCGGATGTTATAGGAGGTGGGAACAGCTGGGGAGAGCATTCTGCTCAGGTAGGGTGGGAGCTTCCCAGAAAAAACACAAGGCTGGAAAGATGGAGGGTGCATCTGGATTCCAGTGACAGCCAGTTTATGTGTTTTAGCATGTCACAATGGTGGGTCCTGTAGTTACATTGTAGCACAAAGCAGCAGAACAAGTTATACAATGTATTAAGTTTATTAAGGTGAGTTTGCGGTTCAGGTGCAAATACTACATCCCCGTAATCCATGATAGGCATCAGCATTTACTGTACAATCTTTTCCTTTACTGTAGGGCTGAGGCAGGATTTGTTTCTGTACAGGGCACCTAGTTTTGGATAAAGTTTAGATGCAAGTTTTTCTATGTGGAGGCCAAAAGATAGATTGGGGTCTAACAACATACCCAAGTATTTGAAAGAGTGGACTGCGGTCAGCGTGCAATTGGATTTTGTTTTGATGCGTAGATGGGAATTTTGTAATTTGTGTAATTTAGGTCCCATTCCAAAGATCATTGTGACAGTTTTGTCAGTGTTTAGGAAGAGTTTGTTTTATGAGATCCACTTTTCTACCTCTGTGAACTGGTCTTGGAGCACTGCTTCAAGCTGCGGCAGATTGGAATTGTTTGCATAGACTACCTTGTCATCTGCGTACATGTGTACAGTTGAGGATTTGCAGACATTAGGCAGATCATTTATATATAATGTGAATAGTAGGGGTCAGAGAATGGAACCTTGGGGAACACCACATGTGACTTGGAGAGGGAGGGAGTCGCTGTCAGAAATGGAGACATATTGTGATCGATCCGATACATATGATCGAAACCAACTTAACGGACGATCAGCAATACCAGAGTTTTTTAGTTTGAGCAGTAGTATGTCATGGTCTACTATGTCAAAAATTGCTCCAGTTAGGTCTCCTTCTTGTTTCAAGAAGCTCACTGAATAGAAGATTGTTTGGAGTAGAAAAGATCTGTACAAGGACCTAAGTGTGAGGTGGGAGGGGCAAGCATTAAAAATAAAAATTAATGATAGTTTTAGTTAAATAAAACTATTTTTATTGTTATTATTAATGTAATCATTTTCTTTTTTCAATAAAGTACAGGTAAAAAGTTGATAAAATATGAACAATTAACCAATTTAACTGGAGATAGTTCACCTCCAAATAATTTAATTCATTTCAATGATCTATCTATGCAAATCTAATGATATATAACCAAATCAGTAATGGTCTGATAAAACTGGAAAAATAATCTAAAAAACAAAATTTATGCTTACCTGATAAATTTCTTTCTTTCTTGACATGATGAGTCCATGGATCATCTAATTACTAATGGGAATATCACTCCTGCCCAGCAGGAGGCGGCAAAGAGCACCACAGCAAAAGCTGTTAAATATCACCTCCCTTCCCTCCAACACCAGTCATTCGACTGAAGTAAAGGATAGAAAGGAAGCAACAAGGTGCAGAGGTGTCTGAAGTTTATAACATACCAACAACCTGTCTAAAGAACAGGGCGGGACAAGAAATAAATAAATTTATCAGACAACCATAAATTTTGTTTTCTTTCTAATGACACGATGAGTCCACGGATCATCTAATTACTAAAGGGAATCAATACCCATGCTAGAGTACATAGATGATAAGGGAGGGACAAGACAGGGAACCTAAACAGAAGGCACCACTGCTTGAAGAACCTTTCTCACAAAAGCGGCCTCAGCCAAAGCAAAAGTGTCAAATTTATAGAACTTTGAAAAAGTGTGAAGAGAGGACCAAGTTGCAGCCTTGCAAATCTGTTCCACAGAAGCTTCATTTTTGAATGCCCATGAGGAAGAAACAGCCCTTGTGGAATGAGCCGTAATACTCTCTGGAGGTTGCTGTCCAGCAGTTTCATAGGCAAAATGAATGATACTCTTCAGTCACAAAGAAAGGGAAATAGCCGTAGCTTTCTGACCCTTACGTTTACCAGAGAAAACCACAAATAAGGCAGAACACTGACGAAAATCCTTAGTCGCCTATAAATAGAATTTTAGTGCACGAAACACGTCCAGATTGTGCAGAAGTCGTTCCTTCTTAGTAGAAGGATTAGGGCACAAGGAAGAAACAACAATCTCCTGATTAATGTTCCGGTCGGAAACTACTTTAGGTAGAAAACCTAATTTAGTACGTAAAACTACCTTATCCAAATGAAAAATAAGGTAAGGAGACTCACACTGTAATGTCGAGAGTTCTGACACTCTGCAAGCAGAGGAAATAGCAACAAGAAACAAAACTTTCCAAGATAACAACTTAATATCTAAGGAATGTATAGGCTAAAACGGAGCCCATTGAAGAACTTTAAGGACTAAATTAAGACTCCAAGGAGGAGTAACTGGCTTGAACACAGGCCTAATCCTGACTAGGGCCTGACAAAACGATTGTACGTTTGGTACATCCGCCAGACGTTTGTGTGACAAAATCAACAAGGCAGATATTTTGCCCTTAAGGGAACTTGCCGATAAGCCCTTCTCCAAACCTTCTTGAAGAAAAGACAGAATTCTAGGAATCCTAACTCTACTCCAATAGTAGACCTTGGATTCACACCAATATACATATTTACGCAATATTTTGTTGTAAATCCTTCTAGTCACAGGTTTACGAGCCTGAATCATGGTCTCCTCAATGACCGAGTCCAAAAATCCACGCTTGGATAAAATTAAGCGTTCAATCTCCGAACAGTCAGCATCAGAGAAACTATATTTGGATGAAAGAAGGGCCCTTGAAGTAGAAGGTCCTTCCTCAATGGAAGTCTCCAAGGTGGAAGAGATGACATGTCCACCAGGTCTGTACACCAAATCCTGCGAGATCATGCTGATGCAATGAGGATCACCGACGCCCTCTCCTGCTTGATTCGAGCAATGACCCAAGGTAGCAGAGCAAACGGAGGAAATAGGTATGCAAGACTGAAATTCCAAGGTACCGCCAGGGTGTCTATCAGTACAGCCTGAGGGTCCCTTGACCTCGATCCATACCTCGGAAGCTTGGCATTCTGCCAAGATCCTATGAGATCCAATTCCGACTGACCCCATTTGAGAATCAGACTGGAAAACACTTCCGGGTTGAGTTCTCACTCCCCTGGGTGAAAGGTCTGTCTGCTCAGGAAGTCCGCCTCCCAGTTGTCCACTCCTGGGATGTGGATTGCCGACAGACAACAATTGTGGGTCTCCGTCCACTGAATTATCTTGATTACCTCTGTCATGGCCAAGGAACTCTGCGTTCCTCCCTGATGGTTGATGTAAGCCAATGAAGTTATGTTGTCCGACTGGAACCTGATGAACCGGTCGAGGCTAACTGAGGCCAGGCTAGAAGAGCATTGAAGATTGCTTTCAGCTCCAGAATATTTATGGTCAGAAAAGACTCAGATTGAGTCCAAGTTCCCTGAGCCTTTAGAGAGCCCCAGACTGCTCCCCATCCCAGAAGGCTGGCGTCTGTTGTCACAATCATACAAGAGGGTCTGCAAAAGCAGGTTCCCTGGGAGAGATGATGCTGGACAACCACCAAAGAAGAGAATCCCTTGTCTCCTGTCCAGCTGTATTGACGGAGACAGATCCGCATAATCTCAGTTGCACTGACTGAGCATTTCTAACGGCAGAGGTCTGAGGTGGAAACGAGCGAATGGAATTGTGACAAAACCAATCTCGCCACTGTACATTGGAGGACCTGTTATGGAACATTCTTTGGGCTGGAGGTACATGGGCTTAAGGATACCCAGAGACTGCATGGAAATATGGAATTTTATATGCTGGACACCCCATGTACTTTCATAACTCTGTCTTATGTCTATGTCACCCAGTATCCATAAATACAGGATGGGTACAGGGTGTGAGTGCCCCTTGTGGGAGCAATTGTGACTCTATAAGCCAAGTGGGCATAAAAGACTTCATAGCTAATAAGAACTGTTCCTATATTCTCTAATAAGATGTATTCTATGTATGTTTCAGATCTGATTGTGTTTTGTGTAATTATGTTAACTAGACTGCCCAACATCAGATTGTCTGAGTAAACGTTCTTCCCTAGTTAATTAACTTAATATGTTAATCTGTTTTACCTGTGAATAGACAATTGTTAGAGGTTTGATGCATTGTTCATATGTTTGCTTTACTGTTAAAGCAATGCCCTTTGTAACCTGAAGCCAGGGTGTATAAATCTGTGTGCTGCCTTCAAATAAAGTAGTCATTCTGTTTAAACCTGAAAACTGGCTGGTTTGTGAATTGCTGATTCCCTATGCAGGACGTTGTTCCCTGGTATTAACCCTTGGTACACTGTTGGTACTGTAACATTGGTGGCAGCGACGGAATGAACCTTATCGCCCAGAAGAGCAACTACACAAGCCAGTAACCTCAGGAAGAGGGGGATTATTACAATACTGACTAAGATGGAAAAGAGAAAAGTAAATTTTGCAGCTTTTAAAAACTTCCTGGAAACAGAAGGAGAGATTGATGGGTACCTTGCGGATTTTGAGAGGCAATGTGCACTACACAAGGTACCCGCAGAGGACTGGGTCACGATATTATCTGGAAAATTATCCGGCCGGGCCAGAGAGGCTTTTCGGGCCATTCCAGATGAGGAAGTCAGGGATTATAATACTGTAAAAGAGGCTCTGCTCTCCAGGTATGCGGTTACACCGGAGGCATACCGGAGACGGTTCAGAGACACTGTTAAATTAGCTGGAGATTCCTACCTTGAGTGGGCATGTAAGGTGCACCGCACAGCAGCTCACTGGATAGCGGGGTGCCAAGCCATATCTGGGGAAGAGGTGCTGCAGCTATTCCTGTTGGAACATTGCTTCGACAAATTACCCGCAGGAGTTCGAGAGTGGGTTCGGGACCGTAAACCCTCCACCCTGCAGGAAGCGGCTCGCTTGGCAGATGAGTATACGGATGCCCGCAAACTGGACACTGCTACCACTAAGCCCCCTGCTAGAGTGGAGTACAGACCCCCAGTCACCCCAGCAGCTGCCAGTTACCAAACCCCGGCGCACCACTATACCACACGGCCTCCGGCCACGAACTACCCTCAGAGAGCCCTGCGGTGCTACTCACAACCTATTTGGTGCTTTAGATGTAAGCAACTAGGGCACAAAAGACCAGAGTGTCCCCTAAACGCAGCGAACCAAGCGCAGTCCTGGAGAAGACCCGCCGGCGGAATCCCACGTAATCCTCAGCCTGCGGCCCGCTACGTAGAGGCGCAAGAATGCTGGAGCATCCTACATGAGGCAGACCTTGTGCAAGCTGCCCACCGGAATAACCGGCAACTGGTTAAAGTGAATGGGAAGAAGGTCAGTGGTCTACGGGATACTGGTGCTACCATGACCTTGCTTCAAAAGAACTTGGTGTCTGAGAAACAGTACACTGGAGACACTGTGGCTGTGAGGGTAGCAGGGGGCGATGTGTTCAGCCTACCTGTTGCCAGGGTACATTTGGATTGGGCGCTAGACCTGTGAATGTGGGGGTCAAGAAGGACTTACCTGCTGATGTTCTTCTTGGAAATGACTTGGCCCCCCTTGTTTCTGCCTACGCTCCTATGGGTCCCGCTGATGTTAACTCTGTGACTACCCGTGCCCAGATCCGTGCAGCAGAGACTGACCCACCTGCTGCTAAGCCCCAGGACGCTGAGCTCAGTAAATCTCTATCCGCTATTGATATGTGGAGGTCCCGTTACAATGCGCTGATGAAGGAGAAGAGGAGCGCAGAGGAAAAAGCACGTTTAGAACAGGAATCTCTGCTAGACAAGCTGCACCGACAGACTGCAGAAAACACCAGCTTGAGAGTGGAACATGAAACATTAAAGAAAAACTTAGTGACACTTGAGGAGAAGCTGACGCTGGCTCATAGTGAGGTGCAGCAACTCAAGGGCACCCTATGTCAGTATGAAGGGATTGTGGATACCTATAAAGAGCAGGTACAGAAAACTCATAAAGAAGCTGATGGGATTTTGAAGGACTGTTTGGCCCTGGTCTGGGCACTGAGGAATTTGAACCCTTGTTTGTATGGACAGGAATTCTCTCTCATAACGGGAATACAGATGGATTGTCCCAGCAAACTGACATGCCTACCAGGCGCTCTGGTGGTATATGGCACAGTACATACCCTGGACAGCCGAGCATGACAAACCAGAGGGAGAGGAGTTTGATGGTCCTGTCCCCCAGCAACACGGCTGTTTAGCCAAAGGGGAGACGATTGGTCTCCCCCTCCAGCAGCACAGCTATGTATCCAAAGGGGAGACAGTCGGTCTCCCCCTCCAGCAACCAGGCTACTTCCATGGTAGTGCTGGCACCCGGGCAGAGTACAGCTGGTCTCTGCCCACCTCGCAACCCACCAATTCAGCGTACCAGTCCCCCACACAGCTGTGGTGAGGCACCTGGACATGGACAAGTTTTCCCCGTACTCAGGTGTAGTAACCATTTATTGTGGGTGGGCTGTACTACTAATTGTGTTTTATGGGTGGGTTGCTGGACTAACCAGGGCACTGACCGGCAGGAGGTCAGATACCCTGTTAGTCTGTTTGGAAAAGGGGAGAGATGTGACAAAACCAATCTCGCCACTGTACATTGGAGGGCCTGTTATGGAACATTCTTTGGGCTGGAGGTACATGGGCTTAAGGATACCCAGAGACTGCATGGAAATATGGAATTTTATATGCTGGACACCCCATGTACTTTCATAACTCTGTCTTATGTCTATGTCACCCAGTATCCATAAATACAGGATGGGTACAGGGTGTGAGTGCCCCTTGTGGGAGCAATTGTGACTCTATAAGCCAAGTGGGCATAAAAGACTTCATAGCTAATAAGAACTGTTCCTATATTCTCTAATAAGATGTATTCTATGTATGTTTCAGATCTGATTGTGTTTTGTGTAATTATGTTAACTAGACTGCCCAACATCAGATTGTCTGAGTAAACGTTCTTCCCTAGTTAATTAACTTAATATGTTAATCTGTTTTACCTGTGAATAGACAATTGTTAGAGGTTTGATGCATTGTTCATATGTTTGCTTTACTGTTAAAGCAATGCCCTTTGTAACCTGAAGCCAGGGTGTATAAATCTGTGTGCTGCCTTCAAATAAAGTAGTCATTCTGTTTAAACCTGAAAACTGGCTGGTTTGTGAATTGCTGATTCCCTATGCAGGACGTTGTTCCCTGGTATTAACCCTTGGTACACTGTTGGTACCGTAACAGGAATGATGTCCATTGCCGCTACCATCAGACCGATTACATCCATGCACCTAGCCACTGATAGCTGAGGAGAGATTTCCTGACATCTGTCAAAAAGATTTTCATTGATAGGAAATCTATTATAGTTCCCAAGAAAGTTACCCTTGTATTTGGAACTAAGGAGCTCTTTTCCAAATTCACCTTCCATACATGAGATCACAGAAAAGATAACAACATTTCCGTGTGGGATCTTGCTTGTTGAAAGGATGGCGCCTGAACCAGGATGTCATCCAGATATGACGTCGCTGCAATGCCCTGCAATCACAGCACCGCCAACAGGGATCCCAGAACCTTTGAGAAAATACTGGGAGCTGTGGCAAGGCCGAAAGGAAGAACGACGAATTGGAAGTGTTTGTCTAGAAATGCAATCCTTAGAAACTTGTGATGATCCTTGTGAATTGGAACATGCAGGTACGCGTCCTTTAAATCCACCGTTTTTATAAATTGACCCTCTTAGACCAAAGGGAGAATGGAACGAATAGTTTCCATCTTGAAGGACAGTACTCTGAAAAATTTGTTTAGACTCTTGATATCTAAAATTGGTCTGAAGGTTCCCTCCTTTTGGGAACCACGAACAGATTGGAATAAAATCCCAGACCCTATTCCTGCATCGGAACAGGAACTATCATTCCTAGGTCGGAGAGGTCCCATACACAGTGTAAGAACGCCTTTTTGTCAGGTCTACAGATAATCTTGATAGTAGAAACCTGCCACTGGGAGGAAAATTCTTGAACTCTAGTTTGTATCCCTGGGACACTATGTCCACTGCCCAGGGATCCTGCACATCTCGAACCCAAGCCTGAGTGAAGAAGGAAAGCCTGCCCCCCACAAGATCCGGTTCCGGATCTGTGGCAGGCCCTTCATGCTGTTTTTGATTCAAAAGCATGCTTTTTTTATTGCTTTACTTTGTTCCAAGACTGATTAGGTCTCCAGGAAGGTTTGGACTGTTCTTGCTTGGAAGAGGAATTATTTCCATTGAAATTTCAAAAGGAACGAAAATTACTCTGATGTCCCTTCTGTTTATTTCTCTTATCCTGAGGGAGAAGATGACCCTTTCCTCCCATGATATCAGAGATAATTTCCATCAACCCGGTCCAAACAAGGTCTTTTCCTTATAAGGAATCGCCAAAAGTTTAGACTTGGATGACACATCCGCAGACCAAGGTTTTAACCATAAAGCTCTGCGGGCTAGTACAGCAAAACCTGAAATATTTGCTCCCAGTTTGATAACCTGTAGGGAAGCATCAGTAATAAAGGAATAAGCCAACTTAAGGGCTTTTATCCTATCCTGGATCTCATCAAGGGGAGTGTCTGTCCTAATAGCATCAGACAAAGCATCAAACCAATATGTCGCCGCCCTAGTGATGGTAGCAATACACACAGCAGGTTGCCATTGTAAACCCTGGTGTACATACATCTTTTTGAGTAACCCCTCTAATTTTTTGTACATAGGATCTTTGAAGGCACAACTATCCTCTATGGGGATAGTAGTTCTCTTGGCCAGAGTGGAAATAGCTCCTTCCACCTTGGGTACTGTTTGCCAAGCCTTCTTGATAGAGTCCACTATGGGAAACATCTTTTTAAATATAGGAGATGGGGGAAAGGGGATACCTGATCTATCCTATTCCTTAGCAATTATCTCAGTAGGTCTATCTGGTACAGGTACCGAGGAAGGTACATCAAAATATTTGTTTAGCTTACTGGATCTTTTAGGATTAACTACGACCAGTGTCGCTGTCGTCCAATGTAGCTAAAACCTCCTTGAGTAACAGACGGAGGTGTTCTAGCTTAAACCTGAAGGATACAACTTCAGCATCAGCAGGAGCAATTACACTGTCAGAATCTGAGATTTCACCCTCAGATGCTATCGAAGTATCCTCCTCCTCAGGCTTAAAAGAGGGGGCATTTGAAATAGCAACAACTACGTCAGTAACCTCGCTAACTGAATGTTTATTCTTCCTGTTGTGCTTTCCCTGCAACATGGGAAAGGCAGACAACGCATCAGAGACTGCAGAAGACATGAGGGAAGCAATGTCTTGCAACTTAACTCCAGGAGAAGTTAGAGAGGAAGCGCAGGGCACTGCATATGTTGGCGGTAAAATTTGTGAGGCTTGAGGAGAAAGCTGCGGCATATATTGAACATTGTCATTAGACTCCTGAACAGCATCCGCCTTAGAAAATGTTGGCTCAGAAAAAGAGTCTATCCCTATAATTCAAAGTTCTGTCAATACATGAAGAACAGAAAGGGATTGGTGGTTCCACATTGGCATCAAAACATAAAGAACAAGTGACAATTTGCAGGGTCTCTTGGTCCATTCTGACTCACAATGGACCAACAAATCAAGTAAAAATTCGAAATCTTTTATTAAAATTAAAAAAAAAAAAAACGTTAGTCACTTTAATTTTTAAACCATAACTTTTTTACTCTTTTTATTTTTGTATGCAAAAAAAGCAGTTAAAAGTATTTCAAAGCACCTCTACACCTCAGCTTATTTGCTGAGGTGCCTACCCGCCCTACTGACACCGGAACTTTGATAATCCCTTTAGCAGAAGATCCGGAACTAGGCAGTAGATGTATGGAACCGCTCTCCGGTTCTAGAAACGCAAGTCCTTAGCCAAAGCTGCGTAATCTTAGCTGAGACTGTAAACGCTTTCCCCCCGGTCACAGGAAGAAAGGAAAAGTGGCGCGCAACACCAATTGCCGCCTCCCAAAAATCCGCCCATCATGGGCGTGTCAAAAACAGAATTTATGCTTACCTGATAAATTACTTTCTCCAACGGTGTGTCCGGTCCACGGCGTCATCCTTACTTGTGGGATATTCTCCTCCCCAACAGGAAATGGCAAAGAGCCCAGCAAAGCTGGTCACATGATCCCTCCTAGGCTCCGCCTTCCCCAGTCATTCGACCGACGTAAAGGAGGAATATGCATAGGAGAAATCATATGATACCGTGGTGACTGTAGTTAGAGAAAATAATTCATCAGACCTGATTAAAAAACCAGGGCGGGCCGTGGACCGGACACACCGTTGGAGAAAGTAATTTATCAGGTAAGCATAAATTCTGTTTTCTCCAACATAGGTGTGTCCGGTCCACGGCGTCATCCTTACTTGTGGGAACCAATACCAAAGCTTTAGGACACGGATGATGGGAGGGAGCAAATCAGGTCACCTAGATGGAAGGCACCACGGCTTGCAAAACCTTTCTCCCAAAAATAGCCTCCGAAGAAGCAAAAGTATCAAATTTGTAAAATTTGGTAAAAGTGTGCAGTGAAGACCAAGTCGCTGCCTTACATATCTGATCAACGGAAGCCTCGTTCTTGAAGGCCCATGTGGAAGCCACAGCCCTAGTGGAGTGAGCTGTGATTCTTTCAGGAGGCTGCCGTCCGGCAGTCTCATAAGCCAATCGGATGATGCTTTTAATCCAAAAAGAGAGAGAGGTAGCAGTTGCTTTTTGACCTCTCCTTTTACCAGAATAAACAACAAACAAAGAAGATGTTTGTCTGAAATCCTTTGTAGCCTCTAGATAGAATTTTAGAGCACGAACTACATCCAAATTGTGCAACAAACGTTCCTTCTTTGAAACTGGATTCGGACACAAAGAAGGCACAACTATCTCCTGGTTAATATTCTTGTTAGAAACAACTTTCGGAAGAAAACCAGGTTTAGTACGCAAAACCACCTTATCTGCATGGAACACCAGATAAGGAGGAGAACACTGCAGAGCAGATAACTCTGAAACTCTTCTTGCAGAAGAAATTGCAACCAAAAACAAAACTTTCCAAGCTAATAACCTGATATCTACGGAATGTAAGGGTTCAAACGGAACCCCCTGAAGAACTGAAAGAACTAAATTGAGACTCCAAGGAGGAGTCAAAGGTTTGTAAACAGGCTTGATTCTAACCAGAGCCTGAACAAAAGCTTGAACATCTGGCACAGCCGCCAGCTTTTTGTGAAGTAAAACAGATAAAGCAGAAATCTGTCCCTTCAAAGAACTTGCAGATAATCCTTTCTCCAAACCCTCTTGTAGAAAGGATAGAATCTTAGGAATTTTGATCTTGTTCCATGGGAATCCTTTAGATTCGCACCAAAAGATATATTTTTTCCATATCTTATGGTAGATTTTCCTAGTTACAGGCTTTCTAGCCTGAATAAGAGTATCAATGACAGAATCTGAGAACCCACGCTTTGATAAAATCAAGCGTTCAATCTCCAAGCAGTCAGTTGGAGTGAGGCCAGATTCGGATGTTCGAACGGACCTTGAACAAGAAGGTCCTGTCTCAAAGGTAGCCTCCATGGTGGAGCCGATGACATATTCACCAGGTCTGCATACCAAGTCCTGCGTGGCCACGCAGGAGCTATCAAGATCACCGATACCCTCTTCTGTTTGATCCTGGCTACTAGCCTGGGAATGAGAGGAAACGGTGGGAACGCATAAGCTAGGTTGAAGGTCCAAGGTGCTACTAGTGCATCCACTAGAGTCGCCTTGGGATCCCTGGATCTGGACCCGTAGCAAGGAACCTTGAAGTTCTGACGAGACGCCATCAGATCCATGTCTGGAATGCCCCATAATTGAGTTATTTGGGCAAAGATTTCCGGATGGAGTTCCCACTCCCCCGGATGAAAAGTCTGACGACTCAGAAAATCCGCTTCCCAATTTTCCACTCCTGGGATGTGGATTGCAGACAAGTGGCAGGAGTGATTCTCCGCCCATTGAATTATTTTGGTCACTTCTTCCATCGCAAGGGAACTCCTTGTTCCCCCCTGATGGTTGATATATGCAACAGTCGTCATGTTGTCTGATTGAAACCTTATGAATTTGGCCTTTGCTAGCAGAGGCCAAGCCTTGAGAGCATTGAATATCGCTCTCAGTTCCAGAATGTTTATCGGGAGAAGAGATTCTTCCCGAGTCCAAAGACCCTGAGCTTTCAGGGGTTCCCAGACCGCGCCCCAGCCCACCAGACTGGCGTCGGTCGTGACAATGACCCACTCTGGTCTGCGGAAGCTCATCCCTTGTGACAAGTTGTCCAGGGTCAGCCACCAACGGAGTGAATCTCTGGTCCTCTGATCTACTTGTATCGTCGGAGACAAGTCTGTATAATCCCCATTCCACTGACTGAGCATGCACAGTTGTAATGGTCTTAGATGAATTCGTGCAAAAGGAACTATGTCCATTGCCGCAACCATCAAACCTATTACTTCCATGCACTGCGCTATGGAAGGAAGAAGAACAGAATGAAGTACTTGACACGAGCTTAGAAGTTTTGATTTTCTGGCTTCTGTCAGAAAAATCCTCATTTCTAAGGAGTCTATTATTGTACCCAAGAAGGGAACTCTTGTTGACGGGGATAGAGAACTTTTTTCTACGTTCACTTTCCACCCGTGAGATCTGAGAAAGGCTAGGACAATGTCCGTATGAGCCTTTGCTTGTAGCAGAGACGACGCTTGAATCAGTATGTCGTCCAAGTAAGGTACTACTGCAATGCCCCTTGGTCTTAGCACCGCTAGAAGGGACCCTAGTACCTTTGTGAAAATTCTTGGAGCAGTGGCTAATCCGAATGGAAGTGCCACGAACTGGTAATGTTTGTCCAGAAAGGCGAACCTTAGGAACCGATGATGTTCCTTGTGGATAGGAATATGTAGATACGCATCCTTTAAATCCACCGTGGTCATGAATTGACCTTCCTGGATGGTAGGAAGAATTGTTCGAATGGTTTCCATCTTGAATGATGGAACCTTGAGAAATTTGTTTAGGATCTTGAGATCTAAGATCGGTCTGAATGTTCCCTCTTTTTTGGGAACTATGAACAGATTGGAGTAGAATCCCATCCCTTGTTCTCCTAGTGGAACAGGATGAATCACTCCCATTTTTAACAGGTCTTCTACACAATGTAAGAATGCCTGTCTTTTTATGTGGTCTGAAGACAATTGAGACCTGTGGAACCTTCCCCTTGGGGGTAGCTCCTTGAATTCCAGAAGATAACCTTGGGAGACTATTTCTAGCGCCCAAGGATCCAGAACATCTCTTGCCCAAGCCTGAGCGAAGAGAGAAAGTCTGCCCCCCACCAGATCCGGTCCCGGATCGGGGGCCAACATCTCATGCTGTCTTGGTAGCAGTGGCAGGTTTCTTGGCCTGCTTACCTTTGTTCCAGCCTTGCATTGGCCTCCAGGCTGGTTTGGTTTGAGAAGTATTACCCTCTTGCTTAGAGGATGTAGAATTTGAGGCTGGTCCGTTTCTGCGAAAGGGACGAAAATTTGGTTTATTTTTAGCCTTAAAAGACCTATCCTGAGGAAGGGCGTGGCCCTTTCCCCCCGTGATATCTGAAATAATCTCTTTCAAGTCAGGGCCAAACAGCGTTTTCCCCTTGAAAGGTATGTTAAGCAATTTGTTCTTGGAAGACGCATCCGCTGACCAAGACTTTAGCCAAAGCGCTCTGCGCGCCACAATAGCAAAACCTGAATTTTTCGCCGCCAATCTAGCTAATTGCAAAGTGGCGTCTAAAGTAAAAGAGTTAGCCAATTTAAGAGCTTGAACTCTGCCCATAACCTCCTCATAAGAAGAGTCTTTATTGAGCGACTTTTCTAGTTCCTCGAACCAGAAACACGCTGCTGTAGTGACAGGAACAATGCATGAAATTGGTTGTAGAAGGTAACCTTGCTGAACAAACATCTTTTTAAGCAAACCCTCTAATTTTTTATCCATAGGATCTTTAAAAGCACAACTATCTTCTATAGGGATAGTAGTGCGTTTGTTTAGAGTAGAAACCGCCCCCTCGACCTTGGGGACTGTCTGCCATAAGTCCTTTCTAGGGTCGACCATAGGAAATAATTTCTTAAATATAGGGGGAGGGACAAAAGGTATGCCGGGCCTTTCCCATTCTTTATTTACAATGTCCGCCACCCGCTTGGGTATAGGAAAAGCTTCGGGGGGCACCGGGACCTCTAGGAACTTGTCCATCTTACATAATTTCTCTGGAATAACCAAATTGTCACAATCATCCAGAGTAGCTAACACCTCCTTAAGCAGAGCGCGGAGATGTTCCAATTTAAATTTGAATGTAATAACATCAGGTTCAGCTTGTTGAGAAATTTTTCCTGAATCTGAAATTTCTCCCTCAGACAAAACCTCCCTGGCCCCTTCAGACTGGTGTAAGGGCATGTCAGAACCATTATCATCAGCGTCCTCATGCTCTTCAGTATCTAAAACAGAGCAGTCACGCTTTCGCTGATAAGTGGGCATTTTGGCTAAAATGTTTTTAATAGAATTATCCATTACAGCCGTTAATTGTTGCATAGTAAGAAGTATAGGCGCACTAGATGTACTAGGGGCCTCTTGTGTGGGCAAGACTGGCGTAGACACAGGAGGGGATGATGCAGTACCATGCTTACTCCCCTCACTTGAGGAATCATCTTGGGCAACATCATTATCAGTGGCATCATTTTCTCTAAATTGTTTGTCACATGCATCACATCTATTTAAATGAGAAGGAACCTTGGCTTCCTCACATACAGAACATAGTCTATCTGATAGTTCAGACATGTTAAACAGGCATAAACTTGATAACAAAACACAAAAAACGTTTTAAAATAAAACCGTTACTGTCACTTTAAATTTTAAACTGAGCACACTTTTTTTACTGAATATGCGAAAAAGTATTAAGGAATTGTTCAAAATTCACCAAAATTTCACCACAGTGTCTTAAAGGCTTAAAAGTATTGCACACCAAATTTGAAAGCTTTAACTCTTAAAATAACGGAACCGGAGCCGTTTTTACATTTAACCCCTATACAGTCCCTGGTATCTGCTTTGCTGAGACCCAACCAAGCCCAGAGGGGAATACGATACCAAATGACGCCTTCAGTAAGCTTTTTCTGTGTATCTGAGCTCCTCACACATGCATCTGCATGCCTTGCTTCCCAAAAACAACTGCGCATTAGTGGCGCGAAAATGAGGCTCTGCCTATGATTGGAGAAGGCCCCCAGTGAAAAAGGTGTCCAATACAGTGCCTGCCGTTTTTTTAACATAATTCCCAAGATTAAAATAACTCCTCAAAGCTATAATCTATTAAAAATGCTTATAAAGTAATCGTTTTAGCCCAGAAAAATGTCTACCAGTCTTTAAAGCCCTTGTGAAGCCCTTTATTCTTATTAAGAAAATGGCTTACCGGATCCCATAGGGAAAATGACAGCTTCCAGCATTACCAAGTCTTGTTAGAAATGTGTCATACTTCAAGCAGCAAAGTCTGCACACTGTTTCCCCCAACTGAAGTTACTTCATCTCAACAGTCCTGTGTGGAAACAGCCATCGATTTTAGTAACGGTTGCTAAAATCATCTTCCTCTTACAAACAGAAATCTTCATCTATTTTCTGTTTCAGAGTAAATAGTACATACCAGCACTATTTTAAAATAACAAACTCTTGATTGAAGAATAAAACTACATATAAACACCAAAAAACTCTTAACCATCTCCGTGGAGATGTTGCCTGTGCAACGGCAAAGAGAATGACTGGGGAAGGCGGAGCCTAGGAGGGATCATGTGACCAGCTTTGCTGGGCTCTTTGCCATTTCCTGTTGGGGAGGAGAATATCCCACAAGTAAGGATGACGCCGTGGACCGGACACACCTATGTTGGAGAAAAGGGAAATCTCCCGGTCGGCATCTTGTTTTAGAAATAAACCGCAGGGAGCAGTGAAAACCACCAAGCAAACTGAGCCCAATTTCTATCCACCACAGTGCCTGCCTAATAAACTGTCAACATAAGTCCCCTCTATGTTATAGAAGAGTTTATGTGTCCCATCTTAATAAATAAAGTGCCTTAGTCTTCTCTGAGTCTTCTTACTTCCCCAGAATATTAAGATAGCACTCACCTCATTAATCTGCCCGACAGCAAGGCATTTTACCAGGTTTGAGAGGTCCTCTCCCTCACATTGGACCTGTGGAAAAAGCAATAAAGACTGAGTAATTTTACTCAGGCTTTCAGGATTAGGGCAGCATAAATATATGGGAGGTGCAATGAGAATTATGTCCCACAAGTTCCCATTGCTCTAAAGCCACCACTGCTCCACTGAAGAGACTGATATGGACTACGGCTACACCCCAGAACAAAGTAGCACAATCTTGTACTACTTAAAAAATAATAAACTTGTGCTTGAAGAATCTTTTACTAACACCTAACTTTACCACTTCCTTGCTCTAACATAGGCAAAGAGAATGACTGGGGTTGGAGGGAAGGGAGGTG